>NW_026281001.1:0-117609 GCF_023373465.1 Oncorhynchus keta | reverse complement strand
CGTTCAGTTACGTATTGCTGTATAATGACAGTAGATGGTAGACCAGGGTAATAGATTGACAGTAGAGGGTAGACCAGGGTAATATAATGACAGTGGAGACCAGGGTAATATAATGACAGTAGAGGGTAGACCAGGGTAATATAATGACAGTAGATGGTAGACCAGGGTAATATAATGACAGTAGATGGTAGATCAGGGTAATATAATGACAGTAGAGGGTAGACCAGGGTAATTTAATGACAGTAGAAAGTAGACTAGGGTAATATAATGACAGTAGAAAGTAGACCAGGGTAATATAATGACAGTAGATGGTAGACCAGGGTAATATAATGATAGTAGATGGTAGACCAGGGTAATATAATGACAGTAGAGTGTAGACCAGGGTAATATAATGACAGTAGATGGTAGACCAGGTTAATAGATTGACAGTAGATGGTAGACCAGGGAAATATAATGACAGTAGATGGTAGACCAGGGTAATATAATGACAGTAGAGGGTAGACCAGGGTAATATAATGACAGTAGAAAGTAGACTAGGGTAATATAATGACAGTAGAAAGTAGATATTACCCTATTGACAGTAGATGGTAGACCAGGGTAATATAATGACAGTAGATGGTAGACCAGGGTAATATAATGACAGTAGAGGGTAGACCAGGTTAATAGATTGACAGTAGATGGTAGACCAGGGTAATATCATGACAGTAGATGGTAGACCAGGGTAATATAATGACAGTAGATGGTAGACCAGGGTAATTTAATGACAGTAGAAAGTAGACTAGGGTAATATAATGACAGTAGAAAGTAGACTAGGGTAATATAATGACAGTAGAAAGTAGACCAGGGTAATATAATGACAGTAGATGGTAGACCAGGTAATTTAATGACAGTAGAAAGTAGACTAGGGTAATATATTGACAATAGAAAGTAGACCAGGGTAATATATTGACAGTAGATGGTAGACCAGGGTAATATAATGACAGTAGATGGTAGACCGGGGGTAATATAATGACAGTAGAGGGTAGACCAGGGTAATATAATGACAGTAGAGGGTAGACCAGGGTAATTTAATGACAGTAGATGGTAGACCAGGGTAATTTAATGGCAGGAGAAAGTAGACTACGTGTTATTTCTTACATTAGTACCCCAGGTCATCTTAGGTTTCATTACATACAGTCGAGAAGAACTACTGAATATAAGATCAGCGTCAACTCACCATCAGTACGACCAAGAATATGTTTTCAGCGACGCGGATCCTGTGTTCTGCCTTACAAACAGGACAACGGAATGGATCGCTTGCAGCGACCCAAGGAAACGACTACGAAAAAGAGGGAAACGCGGCGGTGTTCTGGTCAGACTCCCGTGTAAAAAAAAGGCACATCGCGCACCACTTCCCAGTATTCTTCTTGCCAATGTCCAGTCTCTCGACAACAAGGTTGATGAAATCCGAGCAAGGGTGGCATTCAGAGGACATCAGAGACTGTAACGTTCTTTGCTTTACGGAAACATGGCTTACTGGGAAGACGCTATCCAGGGCGGTACAGCCAACGGGTTTCTCCACGCATCGCGCGGACAGAAACAAACATCTCTCTGGTAAGAAGAGTGGCGGGGCGTATGCCTCATGACTAACGGGACATGGTGTGATGAAGGAAACATACAGGAACTCAAATCCTTCTGTTCACCTGATTTAGAATTCCTCACAATCAAATGTAGACCGCATTATCTTCCAAGAGAATTCTCTTCGATTATAATCACAGCCGTATATATCCCCCCAAGCAGACACATCGATGGCTCTGAACGAACTTTATTTAACTCTTTGCAAACTGGAAACCATTTATCCGGAGGCTGCATTCATTGTAGCTGGGGATTTTAACAAAGCCAATCTGAAAACAAGACTCCCTAAATTTTATCAGCATATCGATTGCGCAACCAGGGGTGGTAAAACCTTGGATCATTGTTACTCTAACTTCCGCGACGCATATAAGGCCCTGCCCCGCCCCCTTTCGGAAAAGCTGACCACGACTCCATTTTGCTGATCCCTGCCTACAGGCAGAAATTAAAACAAGAGGCTCCCACGCTGAGGTCTGTCCAACGCTGGTCAGACCAAGCTGACTCTACACTCCAAGACTGCTTCCATCACGTGGACTGGGACATGTTTCGTATTGCGTCAGATGGGGAATATTGACGAATACGCTGATTCGGTGTGCGAGTTCATTAGAACGTGCGTCGAATGTCGTTCCCATAGCAACGATAAAAACATTCCCTAACCAGAAACCGTGGATTGATGGCAGCATTCGGGTGAAACTGAAAGCGCGTACCACTGCTTTTAATCAGGGCAAGGTGTCTGGCAACATGACTGAATACAAACAGTGCAGCTATTCCTCCGCAAGGCTATTAAACAAGCTAATATAATCAGTACAGAGACAAAGTGGAATCTCAATTCAACGGCTCAGACACAAGAGGCATGTGGCAGGGTCTACAGTCAATCACGACTACAAGATGAAATCAGCCCAGTCACGGACCAGGATGTCTTGCTCCCAGGCAGACTAAATAACTTTGCCCGCTTTGAGGACAATACAGTGCCACTGACACGGCCTGCAACGGAAACATGCGGTCTCTCCTTCACTGCAGCCGAGGTGAGTAAGACATTTAAACGTGTTAGCCCTCGCAAGGCTGCAGGCCCAGACGGCATCCCCAGCCGCGCCCTCAGAGCATCGCAACCAGCTGGGCCGGTGTGTTCTGGGACATATTCAATCAATCCCTATACCAGTCTGCTGTTTCCCATGCTTCAAGATGCCACCATTGTTCCTGTTCCCAAGAAAGCTAAGGTAACTGAGCTAAACGACTACCGCCCCAGCACTCACTTCCGTCATCATGAAGTGCTTTGAGAGACTAGTCAAGGACCATATCACCTCCACTCCTACCTGACACCCTAGATCCACTCCAATTTGCTTACCCCCAAATAGGTCCACAGACGATGCAATCTCAACCACACTGCACACTACCCTAACCCACCTGGACAAGAGGAATACCTATGTGAGAATGCTGTTCATCGACTACAGCCTCGGCATTCAACACCATAGTACCTCCACATCAAGCTCGAGACCCTGGGTCTCGACCCAACCCCAGCAACTGGGTACTGGACTTCTGACTGGACAGCCCAGGTGGTGAGGGTAGGCAACATCTCCTCCCGCTGATCCTCAACACGGGGGCCCCACAAGGGTGCGTTCAGCAGAGCCCTCTCCTGCACTCCCTGTTCACCCACGACTGCGTGGCCACGCACGCTCCAACTCAATCATCAAGTTTGCGGACGACACAACAGTGGTAGGCTTGATTACCAACAACGACGAGACGGCCTACAGGGAGGAGGTGAGGGCCCTCGGAGTGTGGTGTCAGGAAAATAACCTCACACTCAACGTCAACAAAACTAAGGAGATGATTGTGGACTTCAGGAAACAGCAGAGGAACACCCCTATCCACATCGATGGAACAGTAGTGGAGAGGGTAGCTAGTTAAGTTCCTCGGCATACACATCACAGACAAACTGAATTGGTCCACTCACACTGACAGCGTGCGTGAAGAAGCGCAGCAGCGCCTATTCAACCTCAGGAGGCTGAAGAAATTCGGCTTGTCACCAAAAGCACTCACAAACTTCTACAGATGCACAATCGAGAGCATCCTGGCGGGCTGTAATCACCGCCTGGTACGGCAACTGCTCCGCCCTCAACCGTAAGGCTCAGAGGGTAGTCAGGACTGCACAACGCATCACCGGGGGCAAACTACCTGCCCTCCAGGACACCTACACCACCCGTTGTTACAGGAAGGCCATAAAGATCATCAAGGACATCAACCACCGAACCACTGCCTGTTCACCCCGCTATCATCCAGAAGGCGAGGTCAGTACAGGTGCATCAAAGCTGGGACCGAGAGACTGAAAAACAGCTTCTATCTCAAGGCCATCAGACTGTTAAACAGCCACCACTAACAGTGTGAGTGGCTGCTGACCAACACACTGTCATTGACACTGACCCAACTCCAGCCATTTTAATAATGGGAATGATGGGAATTATGTAAATATATCACTAGCCACTTTAAACAATGCTACCTTATATAATGTTACTTACCCTACATTATTCATCTCATATGCATATGTATATACTGTACTATACATCATCGACTGCATCCTTATGTAACACATGTATCACTAGCCACTTTAACTATGCCACTTTGTTTACTTTGTCTACACACTCATCTCATATGTATATACTGTACTGATACCATCTACTGTATGCTGCTCTGTACCATCACTCATTCATATATCCTTATGTACATATTCCTTATCCCCTTACACTGTGTATAAGACAGTAGTTTTGGAATTGTTAGTTAGATTACTTGTTGGTTATCACTGCATTGTCGGAATAGAAGCACAAGGTGCATTTCGCTACACTCGTATTTAACATCTGCTAACCATGTGATGTGACAAATAAAAATTTGATTTGATTTGATTTGATTTGACTAGGGTAATATAAATGACAGTAGATGGTAGACCAGGGTAATTTAATGACATTAGAAAGTAGACTAGGGTAATATAATGACAGTAGAAAGTAGACTAGGCAATATAATGACAGTAGAAAGTAGACCAGGCAATATAATGACAGTAGATGGTAGACCAGGGTAATATAATGACAGTAGATGGTAGACCAGATTAATAGATTGACAGTAGAAAGTAGACCAGGGTAATATAATGACAGTAGATGGTAGACCAGGGTAATATAATGACAGTAGAAAGTAGACCAGGGTAATATATTGACAGTAGAGGGTAGACCAGGGTAATATAATGACAGTAGAGGGTAGACCAGGGTAATTTAATGACAGTAGAAAGTAGACCAGGTAATATAATGACAGTAGATTGTATACCAGGGTAATATAATGACAGTAGAGGGTAGACCATATTAATTTAATGACAGTAGAAAGTAGACCAGGGTAATATAATGACAGTAGATGGTAGACCAGGGTAATATAATGACAGTAGATGGTAGACCAGGGTAATATAATGACAGTAGATGGTAGACCAGGGTAATATAATGACAGCAGATGGTAGACCAGGGTAATATAATGACAGTAGATGGTAGACCAGGGTAATATAATGACAGTAGAAGGTAGACCAGGGTAATATAATGACAGTAGATGGTAGACCAGGTTAATAGATTGACAGTAGATGGTAGACCAGGGGAATATAATGACAGTAGATGGTAGACCAGGGTAATATAATGACAGTAGAAGGTAGACCAGGGTAATATAATGACAGTAGATGGTAGACCAGGGTAATATAATGACAGTAGATGGTAGACCAGGGTAATATAATGACAGTAGAAGGTAGACCAGGGTAATATAATGACAGTAGAAAGTAGACCAGGGTAATATAATGACAGTAGAAAGTAGACCAGGGTAATATATTGACAGTAGATGGTAGACCAGGTTAATAGATTGACAGTAGATGGTAGACCAGGGTAATATAATGACAGTAGATGGTAGACCAGGGTAATTTAATGGCAGGAGAAAGTAGACTAGGGTAATATAATGACAGTAGAAAGTAGACCAGGGTAATATATTGACAGTAGATGGTAGACCAGGGTAATATAATGACAGTAGATGGTAGACCAGGGAAATATAATGACAGTAGATGGTAGATCAGGGTAATATAATGACAGTAGAAAGTAGACTAGGGTAATATAATGACAGTAGAAAGTAGACTAGGGTAATATAATGACAGTAGAAAGTAGACCAGGGTAATATAATGACAGTAGATGGTAGACCAGGGTAATATAATGACAGTAGATGGTAGACCAGGGTAATATAATGACAGTAGAAAGTAGACCAGGGTAATATAATGACAGTAGATGGTAGACCAGGGTAATATAATGACAGTAGAAGGTAGACCAGGGTAATATATTGACAGTAGATGGTAGACCAGGGTAATATAATGACAGTAGATGGTAGACCGGGGTAATATAATGACAGTAGAGGGTAGACCAGGGTAATATAATGACAGTAGAGGGTAGACCAGGGTAATTTAATGACAGTAGAAAGTAGACCAGGGTAATATAATGACAGTAGATTGTAGACCAGGGTAATATAATGACAGTAGAGGGTAGACCATATTAATTTAATGACAGTAGAAAGTAGACCAGGGTAATATAATGACAGTAGATGGTAGACCAGGGTAATATTAATGACAGTAGAAAGTAGACCAGGGTAATATAATGACAGTAGATGGTAGACCAGGGTAATATAATGACAGCAGATGGTAGACCAGGGTAATATAATGACAGTAGATGGTAGACCAGGGTAATATAATGACAGCAGATGGTAGACCAGGGTAATATAATGACAGTAGATGGTAGACCAGGGTAATATAATGACAGTAGAAGGTAGACCAGGGGAATATAATGACAGTAGATGGTAGACCAGGGTAATTTAATGGCAGGAGAAAGTAGACTAGGGTAATATAATGACAGTAGAAAGTAGACCAGGGTAATATATTGACAGTAGATGGTAGACCAGGTTAATAGATTGACAGTAGATGGTAGACCAGGGTAATATAATGACAGTAGATGGTAGACCAGGGAAATATAATGACAGTAGATGGTAGATCAGGGTAATATAATGACAGTAGAGGGTAGACCAGGGTAATATAATGACAGTAGATGGTAGATCAGGGTAATATAATGACAGTAGAAAGTAGACCAGGGTAATATATTGACAGTAGATGGTAGACCAGGGTAATATAATGACAGTAGATGGTAGACCAGGGTAATTTAATGACAGGAGAAAGTAGACTAGGGTAATATAATGACAGTAGAAAGTAGACCAGGGTAATATATTGACAGTAGATGGTAGACCAGGGTAATATAATGACAGTAGATGGTAGACCAGGGAAATATAATGACAGTAGATGGTAGATCAGGGTAATATAATGACAGTAGATGGTAGACCAGGGTAATTTAATGACAGTAGAAAGTAGACTAGGGTAATATAATGACAGTAGAAAGTAGACTAGGGTAATATAATGACAGTAGAAAGTAGACCAGGGTAATATAATGACAGTAGAGGGTAGACCAGGTTAATAGATTGACAGTAGATGGTAGACCAGGGTAATATAAATGAGAGTAGATGGTAGACCAGGGTAATATATTGACAGTAGATTGTAGACCAGGGTAATATAATGACAGTAGAAAGTAGACTGGGGTAATATATTGACAGTAGAAAGTAGACCAGGGTAATATATTGACAGTATATGGTAGACCAGGGTAATATAATGACAGTAGATGGTAGACCAGGGTAATATAATGACAGTAGATGGTAGATCAGGGTAATATAATGACAGTAGAGGGTAGACCAGGGTAATATAATGACAGTAGATGGTAGACCAGGGTAATATAATGACAGTAGATGGTAGACCAGGGTAATATAATGACAGTAGAGGGTAGACCAGGGTAATATAATGACAGTAGATGGTAGATCAGGGTAATATAATGACAGTAGAAAGTAGACCAGGGTAATATATTGACAGTAGATGGTAGACCAGGGTAATATAATGACAGTAGATGGTAGACCAGGGTAATATAATGACAGTAGATGGTAGACCAGGGTAATATAATGACAGTAGATGGTAGACCAGGGTAATATAATGACAGTAGATGGTAGACCAGGGTAATATAATGACAGTAGAGGGTAGACCAGGGTAATATAATGACAGTAGAGGGTAGACCAGGGTAATTTAATGACAGTAGAAAGTAGACTAGGGTAATATAATGACAGTAGAAAGTAGACCAGGGTAATATATTGACAGTAGATGGTAGACCAGGGTAATATAATGATAGTAGATTGAGACCAGGGTAATATAATGACAGTAGAGGGTAGACCAGGGTAATATAATGACAGTAGAGGGTAGACCAGGGTAATATAATGACAGTAGATGGTAGATCAGGGTAATATAATGACAGTAGAAAGTAGACCAGGGTAATATATTGACAGTAGATGGTAGACCAGGGTAATATAATGACAGTAGATGGTAGACCAGGGTAATATAATGACAGTAGATGGTAGACCAGGGTAATATAATGACAGTAGATGGTAGACCAGGGTAATATAATGACAGTAGATGGTAGATCAGGGTAATATAATGACAGTAGAGGGTAGACCAGGGTAATTTAATGACAGTAGAAAGTAGACTAGGGTAATATAATGACAGTAGAAAGTAGACCAGGGTAATATATTGACAGTAGATGGTAGACCAGGGTAATATAATGACAGTAGATGGTAGACCAGGGTAATATAATGACAGTAGAGGGTAGACCAGGGTAATATAATGACAGTAGATGGTAGACCAGGTTAATAGATTGACAGTAGATGGTAGACCAGGGTATAAATGACAGTAGATGGTAGACCAGGGTAATATAATGACAGTAGATGGTAGACCAGGGTAATATAATGACAGTAGAAAGTAGACCAGGGTAATATAATGACAGTAGAAAGTAGATAGGGTACCCTAATGACAGTAGATGGTAGACCAGGGTAATATAATGACAGTAGATGGTAGACCAGGGTAATATAATGACAGTAGATGGTAGACCAGGTTAATATAATGACAGTAGATGGTAGACCAGGGTAATATAATGACAGTAGATGGTAGACCAGGGTAATATAATGACAGTAGATGGTAGACCAGGGTAATATAATGACAGTAGATGGTAGACCAGGGTAATAAAATGACAGTAGAGGGTAGACCAGGGTAATATAATGACAGTAGAAACCAGGGTAATATAATGACAGTAGATGGTAGACCAGGGTAATTTAATGACAGTAGAAAGTAGACTAGGGTAATATAATGACAGTAGAAAGTAGACCAGGGTAATATATTGACAGTAGATGGTAGACCAGGGTAATATAATGACAGTAGATGGTAGACCAGGGTAATATAATGACAGTAGAGGGTAGACCAGGGTAATATAATGACAGTAGAAGGTAGACCAGGGTAATATAATGACAGTAGATGGTAGACCAGGGTAATATAATGGCAGGAGAAAGTAGACTAGGGTAATATAATGACAGTAGATGGTAGACCAGGGTAATATAATGACAGTAGAAAGTAGACTAGGGTAATATAATGACAGTAGAAAGTAGACTAGGGTAATATAATGACAGTAGAAAGTAGACCAGGGTAATATAATGACAGTAGATGGTAGAACAGGGTAATATAATGACAGTAGATGGTAGACCAGATTAATAGAATGACAGTAGAAAGTAGACCAGGGTAATATAATGACAGTAGATGGTAGACCAGGGTAATATAATGACAGTAGAAAGTAGACCAGGGTAATATAATGACAGTAGAGGGTAGACCAGGGTAATATAATGACAGTAGAGGGTAGACCAGGTAATTTAATGACAGTAGAAAGTAGACCAAGGTAATATAATGACAGTAGATTGTATACCAGGGTAATATAATGACAGTAGAGGGTAGACCATATTAATTTAATGACAGTAGAAAGTAGACCAGGGTAATATAATGACAGTAGATGGTAGACCAGGGTAATATAATGACAGTAGAAAGTAGACCAGGGTAATATAATGACAGTAGATGGTAGACCAAGTTAATATAATGACAGTAGATGGTAGACCACGTTAAGATAATGACAGTAGAAGGTAGACCAGGGTAATATAATGACAGTAGATGGTAGACCAGGTTAATAGATTGACAGTAGATGGTAGACGAGGGTAATATAATGACAGTAGATGGTAGACCAGGGTAATATAATGACAGTAGAAGGTAGACCAGGGTAATATAATGACAGTAGATGGTAGACCAGGTTAATAGATTGACAGTAGATGGTAGACCAGGGGAATATAATGACAGTAGATGGTAGACCAGGGTAATTTAATGGCAGGAGAAAGTAGACTAGGGTAATATAATGACAGTAGAAAGTAGACCAGGGTAATATATTGACAGTAGATGGTAGACCAGGTTAATAGATTGACAGTAGATGGTAGACCAGGGTAATATAATGACAGTAGATGGTAGACCAGGGTAATATAATGACAGGAGAAAGTAGACTAGGGTAATATAATGACAGTAGATGGTAGACCAGGGTAATATAATGACAGTAGATGGTAGACCAGGGTAATATAATGACAGGAGAAAGTAGACCAGGGTAATATAATGATAGTAGATGGTAGACCAGGGTAATTTAATGGCAGTAGAAAGTAGACTAGGGTAATATAATGACAGTAGAAAGTAGACTAGGGTAATATAATGACAGTAGAAAGTAGACCAGGGTAATATAATGACAGTAGATGGTAGACCAGGGTAATATAATGACAGTAGATGGTAGACCAGGTTAATAGATTGACAGTAGAAAGTAGACCAGGGTAATATAATGACAGTAGATGGTAGACCAGGGTAATATAATGACAGTAGAAAGTAGACCAGGGTAATATATTGACAGTAGATGGTAGACCAGGGTAATATAATGACAGTAGATGGTAGACCAGGGTAATATAATGACAGTAGAGGGTAGACCAGGGTAATATAATGACAGTAGAGGGTAGACCAGGGTAATTTAAATACAGTAGAAAGTAGACCAGGGTAATATAATGACAGTAGATTGTAGACCAGGGTAATATAATGACAGTAGAGGGTAGACCAGATTAATTTAATGACAGTAGAGGGTAGACCAGGGTAATATAATGACAGTAGAGGGTAGACCAGGGTAATATAATGACAGTAGAAAGTAGACTAGGGTAATATAATGACAGTAGAAAGTAGACCAGGGTAATATAATGACAGTAGAGGGTAGACCAGGGTAATATAATGATAGTAGATGGTAGACCAGGATAATTTAATGACAGTAGAAAGTAGACTAGGGTAATATAATGACAGTAGATGGTAGACCAGGTTAATAGATTGACAGTAGATGGTAGACCAGGGAATATAATGACAGTAGATGGTAGACCAGGGTAATTTAAAGGCAGGAGAAAGTAGACTAGGTTAATATAATGACAGTAGAAAGTAGACCAGGGTAATATATTGACAGTAGATGATAGACCAGGTTAATAGATTGACAGTAGATGGTAGACCAGGGTAATATAATGACAGTAGATGGTAGACCAGGGAAAATTAATGACAGTAGATGGTAGATCAGGGTAATATAATGACAGTAGAGGGTAGACCAGGGTAATATAATGACAGTAGATGGTAGATCAGGGTAATATAATGACAGTAGAAAGTAGACCAGGGTAATATAATGACAGTAGATGGTAGACCAGGGTAATATAATGACAGTAGATGGTAGACCAGGGTAATTTAATGGCAGGAGAAAGTAGACTAGGGTAATATAATGACAGTAGAAAGTAGACCAGGGTAATATATTGACAGTAGATGGTAGACCAGGTTAATAGATTGACAGTAGATGGTAGACCAGGGAAATATAATGACAGTAGATGGTAGACCAGGGTAATATAATGACAGTAGATGGTAGACCAGGGTAATTTAATGACAGTAGAAAGTAGACTAGGGTAATATAATGACAGTAGAAAGTAGACTAGGGTAATATAATGACAGTAGAAAGTAGACCAGGGTAATATAATGACAGTAGATGGTAGACCAGGGTAATATAATGACAGTAGATGGTAGACCAGGCTAATTGAATGACAGTAGAGACCAGGGTAATATAATGACAGTAGATGGTAGACCAGGGTAATTTAATGACAGTAGAAAGTAGACTAGGGTAATATATTGACAGTAGAAAGTAGACCAGGGTAATATATTGACAGTAGATGGTAGACCAGGGTAATATAATGACAGTAGATGGTAGACCAGGGTAATATAATGACAGTAGAGGGTAGACCAGGGTAATATAATGACAGTAGAGGGTAGACCAGGGTAATAATGACAGTAGAAAGTAGACCAGGGTAATATAATGACAGTAGATTGTAGACCAGGGTAATATAATGACAGTAGAGGGTAGACCATATTAATTTAATGACAGTAGAAAGTAGACTAGGGTAATATAATGACAGTAGAAAGTAGACCAGGGTAATATAATGACAGTAGATGGTAGACCAGGGTAATATAATGACAGCAGATGGTAGACCAGGGTAATATAATGACAGTAGATGGTAGACCAGGGTAATATAATGACAGTAGATGGTAGACCAGGGTAATATAATGACAGTAGATGGTAGACCAGGTAATATAATGACAGTAGATGGTAGACCAGGGTAATATAATGACAGTAGATGGTAGACCAGGTTAATATAATGACAGTAGATGGTAGACCAGGGTAATATAATGACAGTAGATGGTAGACCAGGGTAATATAATGACAGTAGATGGTAGACCAGGGTAATATTATGACAGTAGATGGTAGACCAGGGTAATATAATGACAGTAGATGGTAGACCAGGGTAATATAATGACAGTAGATGGTAGACCAGGGTAATATAATGACAGTAGAAAGTAGACCAGGGTAATATATTGACAGTAGATGGTAGACCAGGGTAATATAATGACAGTAGAGGGTAGACCAGGGTAATTTAATGACAGTAGAATGTAGACTAGGGTAATATAATGACAGTAGAAAGTAGACCAGGGTAATATATTGACAGTAGAGGGTAGACCAGGGTAATATAATGACAGTAGATGGTAGACCAGGGTAATATAATGACAGTAGATTGTAGACCAGGGTAATATAATGACAGTAGAGGGTAGACCAGGGTAATATAATGACAGTAGAAGGTAGACCAGGTTAATATAATGACAGTAGATGGTAGACCAGGGTAATATAATGACAGCAGACGGTAGACCAGAGTAATATAATGACAGTAGATGGTAGACCAGGTTAATAGATTGACAGTAGATGGTAGACCAGGGTAATATAATGACAGTAGATGGTAGACCAGGGTAATATAATGACAGTAGATGGTAGACCAGGGTAATTTAATTACAGTAGAAAGTAGACTAGGGTAATATAATGACAGTAGAAAGTAGACCAGGGTAATATATTGACAGTAGAAAGTAGACCAGGGTAATATAATGACAGTAGATGGTAGACCAGGGTAATATAATGACAGTAGATGGTAGACCAGGGTAATATAATGACAGTAGAGGGTAGACCAGGGTAATATAATGACAGTAGATGGTAGACCAGGGTAATATAATGACAGTAGATGGTAGACCAGGGTAATATAATGACAGTAGATGGTAGACCAGGGTAATTTAATGACAGTAGAAAGTAGACTAGGGTAATATAATGACAGTAGAAAGTAGACTAGGGTAATATAATGACAGTAGAAAGTAGACCAGGGTAATATAATGACAGTAGATGGTAGACCAGGGTAATATAATGACAGTAGATGGTAGACCAGGGTAATATAATGACAGTAGATGGTAGACCAGGGTAATATAATGACAGTAGATGGTAGACCAGGGTAATATAATGACAGTAGAAAGTAGACTAGGGTAATATAATGACAGTAGAAAGTAGACCAGGGTAATATAATGACAGTAGATGGTAGACCAGGGTAATATAATGACAGTAGATGGTAGACCAGGGTAATATAATGACAGTAGATGGTAGACCAGGGTAATATAATGACAGTAGATGGTAGACCAGGGTAATATAATGACAGTAGATGGTAGATCAGGGTAATATAATGACAGTAGAGGGTAGACCAGGGTAATATAATGACAGTAGATGGTAGATCAGGGTAATATAATGACAGTAGAAAGTAGACCAGGGTAATATATTGACAGTAGATGGTAGACCAGGGTAATATAATGACAGTAGATGGTAGACCAGGGTAATATAATGACAGTAGATGGTAGACCAGGGTAATATAATGACAGTAGATGGTAGACCAGGGTAATATAATGACAGTAGATGGTAGATCAGGGTAATATAATGACAGTAGAGGGTAGACCAGGGTAATATAATGACAGTAGAGGGTAGACCAGGGTAATTTAATGACAGTAGAAAGTAGACTAGGGTAATATAATGACAGTAGAAAGTAGACCAGGGTAATATATTGACAGTAGATGGTAGACCAGGGTAATATAATGATAGTAGATGGTAGACCAGGGTAATATAATGACAGTAGAGGGTAGACCAGGGTAATATAATGACAGTAGATGGTAGACCAGGTTAATAGATTGACAGTAGATGGTAGACCAGGGAAATATAATGCCAGTAGAGGGTAGACCAGATTAATTTAATGACAGTAGAAAGTAGACTAGGGTAATATAATGACAGTAGAAAGTAGACCAGGGTAATATAATGACAGTAGATGGTAGACCAGGGTAATATAATGACAGCAGATGGTAGACCAGAGTAATATAATGACAGTAGATGGTAGACCAGGGTAATATAATGACAGTAGATGGTAGACCAGGTTAATAGATTGACAGTAGATGGTAGACCAGGGTAATATAATGACAGTAGATGGTAGACCAGGGTAATTTAATGGCAGGAGAAAGTAGACTAGGGTAATATAATGACAGTAGAAAGTAGACCAGGGTAATATATTGACAGTAGATGGTAGACCAGGGTAATATAATGACAGTAGATGGTAGACCAGGGTAATATAATGACAGTAGATGGTAGATCAGGGTAATATAATGACAGTAGAGGGTAGACCAGGGTAATATAATGACAGTAGATGGTAGACCAGGGTAATATAATGACAGTAGATGGTAGATCAGGGTAATATAATGACAGTAGAGGGTAGACCAGGGTAATATAATGACAGTAGATGGTAGACCAGGGTAATATAATGACAGTAGAAAGTAGACCAGGTAATATATTGACAGTAGATGGTAGACCAGGGTAATATAATGACAGTAGATGGTAGACCAGGGTAATATAATGACAGTAGATGGTAGACCAGGGTAATATAATGACAGTAGATGGTAGACCAGGGTAATATAATGACAGTAGATGGTAGACAGGGTAATATAATGACAGTAGAGGGTAGACCAGGGTAATATAATGACAGTAGAGGGTAGACCAGGGTAATTTAATGACAGTAGAAAGTAGACTAGGGTAATATAATGACAGTAGAAAGTAGACCAGGGTAATATAATGACAGTAGATGGTAGACCAGGGTAATATAATGACAGTAGATTGTAGACCAGGGTAATATAATGACAGTAGATGGTAGACCAGGGTAATATAATGACAGTAGATGGTATACCAGGGTAATATAATGACAGTAGATGGTAGACCAGGGTAATATAATGACAGTAGAAAGTAGACCAGGGTAATATATTGACAGTAGATGGTAGACCAGGGTAATATAATGACAGTAGATGGTAGACCAGGGTAATATAATGACAGTAGATGGTAGACCAGGGTAATATAATGACAGTAGATGGTAGACCAGGGTAATATAATGACAGTAGATGGTAGACCAGGGTAATATAATGACAGTAGAGGGTAGACCAGGGTAATATAATGACAGTAGAAAGTAGACTAGGGTAATATAATGACAGTAGAAAGTAGACCAGGGTAATATAATGACAGTAGATGGTAGACCAGGGTAATATAATGACAGTAGATGGTAGACCAGGGTAATATAATGACAGTAGATGGTAGACCAGGGTAATATAATGACAGTAGATGGTAGACCAGGGTAATATATTGACAGTAGATGGTAGACCAGGGTAATATAATGACAGTAGATGGTAGACCAGGGTAATATAATGACAGTAGATGGTAGACCAGGGTAATATAATGACAGTAGATGGTAGACCAGGGTAATATAATGACAGTAGAAAGTAGACTAGGGTAATATAATGACAGTAGAAAGTAGACCAGGGTAATATAATGACAGTAGATGGTAGACCAGGGTAATATAATGACAGTAGATGGTAGACCAGGGTAATATAATGACAGTAGAGGGTAGACCAGGTTAATAGATTGACAGTAGATGGTAGACCAGGGTAATATAATGACAGTAGATGGTAGACCAGGGTAATATAATGACAGTAGATGGTAGACCAGGGTAATATAATGACAGTAGAAAGTAGACTAGGGTAATATAATGACAGTAGAAAGTAGACTAGGGTAATATAATGACAGTAGATGGTAGACCAGGGTAATATAATGACAGTAGATGGTAGACCAGGGTAATATAATGACAGTAGATAGTAGACCAGGGTAATATAATGACAGTAGAATGTAGACCAGGGTAATATAATGACAGTAGATGGTAGATCAGGGTGATATAATGACAGTAGAAAGTAGACTAGGGTAATATAATGACAGTAGAAAGTAGACCAGGGTAATATATTGACAGTAGATGGTAGACCAGGGTAATATAATGACAGTAGATGGTAGACCAGGGAGGTAATATAATGACAGTAGAAAGTAGACCAGGGTAATATAATGACAGTAGATGGTAGACCAGGGTAATATAATGACAGTAGATGGTAGACCAGGGTAATATAATGACAGTAGATGGTAGACCAGGGTAATATAATGACAGTAGATGGTAGACCAGGGTAATATAATGACAGTAGAAAGTAGACCAGGTAATATAATGACAGTAGATGGTAGACCAGGGTAATATAATGACAGTAGAAAGGTAGACCAGGGTAATATAATGACAGTAGATGGTAGACCAGGGTAATATAATGACAGTAGATGGTAGACCAGGGTAATATAATGACAGTAGATGGTAGACCAGGGTAATATAATGACAGTAGATGGTAGACCAGGGTAATATAATGACAGTAGAAAGGTAGACCAGGGTAATATAATGACAGTAGATGGGTAGACCAGGGTAGTATAATGACAGTAGAGGGTAGACCAGGGTAATATAATGACAGTAGATGGTAGACCAGGGTAATATAATGACAGTAGATGGTAGACCAGGGTAATATAATGACAGTAGATGGTAGACCAGGGTAATATAATGACAGTAGATGGTAGACCAGGGTAATATAATGACAGTAGATGGTAGACCAGGGTAATATAATGACAGTAGATGGTAGACCAGGGTAATATAATGACAGTAGAAGGTAGACCAGGGTAATATAATGACAGTAGATGGTAGACCAGGTTAATATATTGACAGTAGATGGTAGACCAGGGTAATATAATGACAGTAGATGGTAGACCAGGGTAATATAATGACAGTAGAAAGTAGACTAGGGTAATATAATGACAGTAGAAAGTAGACCAGGGTAATATAATGACAGTAGATGGTAGACCAGGGTAATATAATGACAGTAGATGGTAGACCAGGGTAATATAATGACAGTAGATGGTAGACCAGGGTAATATAATGACAGTAGAAAGTAGACCAGGGTAATATAATGACAGTAGAAAGTAGACCAGGGTAATATAATGACAGTAGATGGTAGACCAGGGTAATATAATGACAGCAGATGGTAGACCAGGGTAATATAATGACAGTAGATGGTAGATCAGGGTAATATAATGACAGTAGATGGTAGACCAGGGTAATTTAATGGCAGGAGAAAGTAGACTAGGGTAATATAATGACAGTAGAAGGTAGACCAGGGTAATATAATGACAGTAGATGGTAGACCAGGGTAATATAATGACAGTAGATGGTAGACCAGGGTAATATAATGACAGTAGATGGTAGACCAGGTTAATATAATTGACAGTAGATGGTAGACCAGGGTAATATAATGACAGTAGATGGTAGACCAGGGTAATATAATGACAGTAGATGGTAGACCAGGGTAATATAATGACAGTAGATGGTAGACCAGGGTAATATAATGACAGTAGAAAGTAGACCAGGGTAATATAATGACAGTAGATGGTAGACCAGGGTAATATAATGACAGTAGATGGTAGACCAGGGTAATATAATGACAGTAGATGTAGACCAGGGTAATATAATGACAGTAGATGGTAGACCAGGGTAATATAATGACAGTAGATGGTAGACCAGGGTAATATAATGACAGTAGATGGTAGACCAGGGTAATATAATGACAGTAGATGGTAGACCAGGGTAATATAATGACAGTAGATGGTAGACCAGGGTAATATAATGACAGTAGAAGGTAGACCAGGGTAATATAATGACAGTAGATGGTAGACCAGGTTAATATAATGACAGTAGATGGTAGACCAGGGTAATATAATGACAGTAGATGGTAGACCAGGGTAATATTATGACAGTAGAAAGTAGACCAGGGTAATATAATGACAGTAGAAAGTAGACCAGGGTAATATAATGACAGTAGATGGTAGACCAGGGTAATATAATGACAGTAGATGGTAGACCAGGGTAATATAATGACAGTAGATGGTAGACCAGGGTAATATAATGACAGTAGATGGTAGACAAGGGTAATATAATGACAGTAGAGGGTAGACCAGGGTAATATAATGACAGTAGATGGTAGACCAGGGTAATATAATGACAGTAGAAAGTAGACCAGGGTAATATAATGACAGTAGATGGTAGACCAGGGTAATATAATGACAGTAGATGGTAGACCAGGGTAATATAATGACAGTAGAAAGTAGACCAGGGTAATATAATGACAGTAGATGGTAGACCAGGGTAATATAATGACAGTAGATGGTAGACCAGGTAATATAATGACAGTAGATGGTAGACCAGGGTAATATAATGACAGTAGATGGTAGACCAGGGTAATATAATGACAGTAGATGGTAGACCAGGGTAATATAATGACAGTAGAAAGTAGACCAGGTAATATAATGACAGTAGAAAGTAGACCAGGGTAATATAATGACAGTAGATGGTAGACCAGGGTAATATAATGACAGTAGATGGTAGACCAGGGTAATATAATGACAGTAGAGGGTAGACCAGGGTAATATAATGACAGTAGAAAGTAGACCAGGGTAATATAATGACAGTAGATGGTAGACCAGGGTAATTTAATGACAGTAGAAAGTAGACTAGGGTAATATAATGACAGTAGAAAGTAGACCAGGGTAATATAATGACAGTAGATGGTAGACCAGGGTAATATAATGACAGTAGATGGTAGACCAGGGTAATATAATGACAGTAGATGGTAGACCAGGGTAATATAATGACAGTAGATGGTAGACCAGGGTAATATAATGACAGTAGATGGTAGACCAGGGTAATATAATGACAGTAGATTGTAGACCAGGGTAATATAATGACAGTAGAGGGTAGACCAGGGTAATATAATGACAGTAGAAAGTAGACTAGGGTAATATAATGACAGTAGAAAGTAGACCAGGGTAATATAATGACAGTAGATGGTAGACCAGGGTAATATAATGACAGTAGATGGTAGACCAGGGTAATATAATGACAGTAGATGGTAGACCAGGGTAATATAATGACAGTAGATGGTAGACCAGGGTAATATAATGACAGTAGATGGTAGACCAGGGTAATATAATGACAGTAGAAAGTAGACCAGGGTAATATAATGACAGTAGATGGTAGACCAGGTAATATAATGACAGTAGATGGTAGACCAGGGTAATATAATGACAGGAGAGACCAGGGTAATATAATGACAGTAGAAAGTAGACTAGGGTAATATAATGACAGTAGAAAGTAGACCAGGGTAATATAATGACAGTAGATGGTAGACCAGGTTAATATAATGACAGTAGATGGTAGACCAGGGTAATATAATGACAGTAGAGGGTAGACCAGGGTAATATAATGACAGTAGAAAGTAGACTAGGGTAATATAATGACAGTAGAAAGTAGACCAGGGTAATATAATGACAGTAGATGGTAGACCAGGGTAATATAATGACAGTAGATGGTAGACCAGGGTAATATAATGACAGTAGATGGTAGACCAGGGTAATATAATGACAGTAGAAGGTAGACCAGGGTAATATAATGACAGTAGAAAGTAGACTCGGGTAATATAATGACAGTAGAAAGTAGACCAGGGTAATATAATGACAGTAGATGGTAGATCAGGGTAATATAATGACAGTAGAGGGTAGACCAGGGTAATATAATGACAGTAGATGGTAGACCAGGGTAATATAATGACAGTAGATGGTAGACCAGGGTAATATAATGACAGTAGATGGTAGACCAGGGTAATATAATGACAGTAGATGGTAGACCAGGGTAATATAATGACAGTAGAGGGTAGACCAGGGTAATATAATGACAGTAGAAAGTAGACCAGGGTAATATAATGACAGTAGATTGTAGACCAGGGTAATATAATGACAGTAGAGGGTAGACCAGGGTAATATAATGACAGTAGATGGTAGACCAGGGTAGTATAATGACAGTAGATGGTAGACCAGGGTAATATAATGACAGTAGATGGAAAGACCAGGGTAATATAATGACAGTAGATAGAGGTAGACCAGGGTAATATAATGACAGTAGATGGTAGACCAGGGTAATATAATGACAGTAGATGGTAGACCAGGGTAATATAATGACAGTAGAAGGTAGACCAGGGTAATATAATGACAGTAGATGGTAGACCAGGTTAATAGATTGACAGTAGATGGTAGACCAGGGAATATAATGACAGTAGATGGTAGACCAGGGTAATTTAATGGCAGGAGAATGTAGACTAGGGTAATATAATGACAGTAGAAAGTAGACCAGGGTAATATAATGACAGCAGATGGTAGACCAGGGTAATATAATAACAGTAGATGGTAGACCAGGGTAATATAATGACAGTAGATGGTAGACCAGGGTAATATAATGACAGTAGATGGTAGATCAGGGTAATATAATGACAGTAGAGGGTAGACCAGGGTAATATAATGACAGTAGATGGTAGATCAGGGTAATATAATGACAGTAGAAAGTAGACCAGGGTAATATATTGACAGTAGATGGTAGACCAGGGTAATATAATGACAGTAGATGGTAGACCAGGGTAATATAATGACAGTAGAAAGTAGACTAGGGTAATATAATGACAGTAGAAAGTAGACCAGGGTAATATAATGACAGTAGATGGTAGACCAGGGTAATATAATGACAGTAGATGGTAGACCAGGGAAATATAATGACAGTAGATGGTAGACCAGGGTAATATAATGACAGTAGATGGTAGACCAGGGTAATATAATGACAGTAGAAAGTAGACTAGGGTAATATAATGACAGTAGAAAGTAGACCAGGGTAATATAATGACAGTAGAAAGTAGACCAGGGTAATATAATGACAGTAGATGGTAGACCAGGGTAATATAATGACAGTAGATGGTAGACCAGGTTAATATAATGACAGTAGAAAGTAGACCAGGGTAATATAATGACAGTAGATGGTAGACCAGGGTAATTTAATGACAGTAGAAAGTAGACTAGGGTAATATAATGACAGTAGAAAGTAGACCAGGGTAATATATTGACAGTAGATGGTAGACCAGGGTAATATAATGACAGTAGATGGTAGACCAGGGTAATATAATGACAGTAGATGGTAGACCAGGGTAATATAATGACAGTAGAGGGTAGACCAGGGTAATTTAATGACAGTAGAAAGTAGACCAGGGTAATATAATGACAGTAGATTGTAGACCAGGGTAATATAATGACAGTAGAGGGTAGACCAGGGTAATTTAATGACAGTAGAAAGTAGACTAGGGTAATATAATGACAGTAGAAAGTAGAAAAGGGTAATATAATGACAGTAGATGGTAGACCAGGGTAATATAATGACAGTAGATGGTAGACCAGGTTAAGATAATGACAGTAGAAGGTAGACCAGGGTAATATAATGACAGTAGAATGTAGACCAGGGTAATATAATGACAGTAGATGGTAGACCAGGTTAATATTGACAGTAGATGGTAGACCAGGGTAATATAATGACAGTAGATGGTAGACCAGGTTAATATAATGACAGTAGATGGTAGACCAGGGTAATATAATGACAGTAGATGGTAGACCAGGGTAATATAATGACAGTAGAAAGTAGACCAGGGTAATATAATGACAGTAGATGGTAGACCAGGGTAATATAATGACAGTAGATGGTAGACCAGGGTAATATAATGACAGTAGATGGTAGACTAGGGTAATATAATGACAGTAGAAAGTAGACCAGGGTAATATATTGACAGTAGATGGTAGACCAGGGTAATAATATAATGACAGTAGATGGTAGATCAGGGTAATATAATGACAGTAGAAAGTAGACCAGGGTAATATAATGACAGTAGATGGTAGACCAGGGTAATATAATGACAGTAGATGGTAGACCAGGGTAATATAATGACAGTAGATGGTAGACCAGGGTAATATAATGACAGTAGAGGGTAGACCAGGGTAATATAATGACAGTAGATGGTAGACCAGGTTAATATAATGACAGTAGATGGTAGACCAGGGTAATATAATGACAGTAGATGGTAGACCAGGGTAATATAATGACAGTAGATGGTAGACCAGGGTAATATAATGACAGTAGAAAGTAGACTAGGGTAATATAATGACAGTAGAAAGTAGACTAGGGTAATATAATGACAGTAGAAAGTAGACCAGGGTAATATAATGACAGTAGATGGTAGACCAGGGTAATATAATGACAGTAGATGGTAGACCAGGGTAATATAATGACAGTAGAGGGTAGACCAGGTTAATATAATGACAGTAGATGGTAGACCAGGGTAATATAATGACAGTAGATGGTAGACCAGGGTAATATAATGACAGTAGATGGTAGACCAGGGTAATTTAATGACAGTAGAAAGTAGACTAGGGTAATATAATGACAGTAGAAAGTAGACTAGGGTAATATAATGACAGTAGAAAGTAGACCAGGGTAATATAATGACAGTAGATGGTAGACCAGGGTAATATAATGACAGTAGATGGTAGACCAGGTAATATAATGACAGTAGAAAGTAGACCAGGGTAATATAATGACAGTAGATGGTAGACCAGGGTAATTTAATGACAGTAGAAAGTAGACTAGGTAATATAATGACAGTAGAAAGTAGACCAGGGTAATATATTGACAGTAGATGGTAGACCAGGGTAATATAATGACAGTAGAAAGTAGACCAGGGTAATATATTGACAGTAGATGGTAGACCAGGGTAATATAATGACAGTAGATGGTAGACCGGGGTAATATAATGACAGTAGAAAGTAGACCAGGGTAATATAATGACAGTAGATTGTATACCAGGGTAATATAATGACAGTAGAGGGTAGACCATATTAATTTAATGACAGTAGAAAGTAGACTAGGGTAATATTATGACAGTAGAAAGTAGACCAGGGTAATATAATGACAGTAGATGGTAGACCAGGGTAATATAATGACAGCAGATGGTAGACCAGTGTAATATAATGACAGTAGATGGTAGACCAGGGTAATATAATGACAGTAGAATGTAGACCAGGGTAATATAATGACAGTAGATGGTAGACCAGGTTAATAGATTGACAGTAGATGGTAGACCAGGGGAATATAATGACAGTAGATGGTAGACCAGGTTAATATAATGACAGTAGATGGTAGACCAGGGTAATATAATGACAGTAGATGGTAGATCAGGGTAATATAATGACAGTAGAAAGTAGACCAGGGTAATATAATGACAGTAGATGGTAGACCAGGGTAATATAATGACAGTAGATGGTAGACCAGGGTAATATAATGACAGTAGATGGTAGACTAGGGTAATATAATGACAGTAGAAAGTAGACCAGGGTAATATAATGACAGTAGATGGTAGACCAGGGTAATATAATGACAGTAGATGGTAGACCAGGTAATATAATGACAGTAGATGGTAGACCAGGTAATATAATGACAGTAGAAAGTAGACCAGGGTAATATAATGACAGTAGATGGTAGACCAGGGTAATATAATGACAGTAGATGTAGACAGGGTAATATAATGACAGTAGAAAGTAGACCAGGGTAATATAATGACAGTAGATGGTAGACCAGGGTAATATAATGACAGTAGATGGTAGACCAGGGTAATATAATGACAGTAGATGGTAGACCAGGGTAATATAATGACAGTAGAGGGTAGACCAGGGTAATATAATGACAGTAGATGGTAGACCAGGTTAATAGATTGACAGTAGATGGTAGACCAGGGTAATATAATGACAGTAGATGGTAGACCAGGGTAATATAATGACAGTAGATGGTAGACCAGGGTAATATAATGACAGTAGAAAGTAGACTAGGGTAATATAATGACAGTAGAAAGTAGACTAGGGTAATATAATGACAGTAGAAAGTAGACCAGGGTAATATAATGACAGTAGATGGTAGACCAGGGTAATATAATGACAGTAGATGGTAGACCAGGTTAATAGAATGACAGTAGAAAGTAGACCAGGGTAATATAATGACAGTAGATGGTAGACCAGGGTAATTTAATGACAGTAGAAAGTAGACTAGGGTAATATAATGACAGTAGAAAGTAGACCAGGGTAATATATTGACAGTAGATGGTAGACCAGGGTAATATAATGACAGTAGATGGTAGACCAGGGTAATATAATGACAGTAGAGGGTAGACCAGGGTAATTTAATGACAGTAGAAAGTAGACCAGGGTAATATAATGACAGTAGAAAGTAGACCAGGGTAATATAATGACAGTAGAGAGTAGACCAGGGTAATATAATGACAGTAGAGGGTAGACCAGGGTAATTTAATGACAGTAGAAAGTAGACTAGGGTAATATAATGACAGTAGAAAGTAGACCAGGGTAATATAATGACAGTAGATGGTAGACCAGGGTAATATAATGACAGTAGATGGTAGACCAGGGTAATATAATGACAGTAGATGGTAGACCAGGGTAATATAATGACAGTAGAAGGTAGACCAGGGTAATATAATGACAGTAGATGGTAGACCAGGTTAATAGATTGACAGTAGATGGTAGACCAGGGTAATATAATGACAGTAGATGGTAGACCAGGTTAATAGATTGACAGTAGATGGTAGACCAGGGTAATATAATGACAGTAGATGGTAGACCAGGGTAATTTAATGGCAGGAGAAAGTAGACTAGGGTAATATAATGACAGTAGAAAGTAGACCAGGGTAATATATTGACAGTAGATGGTAGACCAGGTTAATATAATTGACAGTAGATGGTAGACCAGGGTAATATAATGACAGTAGATGGTAGACCAGGGTAATTTAATGACAGGAGAAAGTAGACCAGGGTAATATATTGACAGTAGATGGTAGACCAGGGTAATATAATGACAGTAGATGGTAGACCAGGTTAATAGAATGACAGTAGATGGTAGACCAGGGTAATATAATGACAGTAGATGGTAGACCAGGGTAATATAATGACAGTAGATGGTAGACTGTATCATTTTAATCATTTTAGACAATAAGATTCTTGACGTAAGCTAATATAATGACAGTAGTCCACTAGTCATTCCAATATAATGACATTAGAAAGTAGACCAGGTAGCCTGTCAACTATGTAGATGGTAGACCCTGTTCTAATATAATGACAGACCATAGAAACGCTCCAGACCAGGTAATATAATGACAGTAGATCTGGTAGTCCAGGGTAATATAATGACAGTTCCAGATCTCCGGTAGACTCTGGAACTATATCTGTGACAAGGCAGAGTTAGATCTCAGGGTAATATAATGACAGTCCCCTGAGACTTGGCACTGACGGAATATAATGGATCAGTACAGATAGACACTGGGTAATATAATGACAGTCCGCCCAGATGTTCAGTCGCAGACCCCGAATATAATGACAGTAGATGGTAGACCAGGTCCTCATCTCTCCCAATGACTTTAGATTTCTAGACTTACCCATCTGTCTATCGCCTCCTTTGAATATAATGACAGTCAGAGTTAGAGCCCTTTCAAGGGTAATATAACATCCAGTAGATGGTAGACCTCCAGGTTCCCTTGGAATGAGTTCATCAATGAGACTTGATGCCTTATAATGACAGTTCCTGAGGACGGCTCACCTCTCACAGTTCTGGGCGATTTAATGACCACGTAGACCTTAGACTCATTCCTATAATGACAGTAGATTCCACCCTCTCCTCTTTAATGACCTCACCCTCTCACCTTCCCCCTATAAAGGACAGTAGATACGTAGACCTCATATAATTACTAGATGCTGTTCTTCCACTAACCTCATTGCACTCCCCTCCAAGTCTCCGACCAGGGTAATCCTTTTCCCTAGATGACCAACACTTCCCACACTGCCCCTACTCGGATGGTATCGGCCGACCAGCTAATATAATGACAGTAGATCTCCTCTTCCATCCTATCATCTCTTCCCTCTGCTCAAACTTTCTCCAACCTATCTCCTGATTCTGCCTCCTCAACCCTCCTAATCCCTTTCTGCATCCTTTGACAGTAGATGTCCCCTATCCTCCAGGCCGGCTCGGTCCTAATGACAGTAGATGGCTAGACCAGGGTCATTGCGAGCTGACAGTAGAACAGGGACTCCGGGTAATATAATGACGGAAATGGAGGAAAAATGACAGTAGACCAGACCTGGCATCCTATTCATGACAGTAGATTTAGACCTCTGTCTCTGCTGACAAAGACTTTCTACCATTCTAAATTGACAAGATCTGCCTAACCCTAGGAATATAATGACACCTAGAAAGTAGACCCCCTAATATAATGACAGATGACTTCGTAGACCATTTTGAATATAAGGTGACAGAGATCCGATCCTCGTTTGCTAATATAATGACACCGATGGTTCTGCTCCACTGCCCTACCCTATAATGACCTCTTTCTCCCCTAGACCAGATGAAATCTCGACAGTAGATGGCAGGCCGGTAATATAATGACAGTAGATGGTATCCCCTCCTCTAATAGACCATTTCCGACAGACCTTCTCCCTAGACCTCACCTAATATAATGACCCTGAGATGGTAGACCAGGTCTTCAAGAGCAGCGAGAGTTGCACCCCTTCTGAAAAAATGACAGTAGATCCCCAGGTAATATAATGACAGACCAGTATCCCTTCTCTCTTTTCTCTCCAAAACTCTTGAGCGTAGACCAGGGTTGGCCAGCTCTAATGACAGTAGAATGACCTTCTTGATATAAATCAGTCAGATTTCAAGACTAGGGTCATATAAACAGAGATGCTAGACTCTGGGTAATATAATGACAGTAGACTGGTAGACCAGGGTAATATAATGACTGCTAGATCCTTCTAGACCTATCGGCTGCCTAGATACTGTGAACCATCAGATCCTCCTCTCCACCCTCTCCGAGTAGATGGTAGACCACGCTTGGATTAATATAATGACCTACCTGACAGGTCGCTCCTACCAGGTGGCGTGGCGAGTAGATCCTCACCACGCGCTATACCACTGGTGTCCCCCAGGGCTCTGTTCTAGGCCCTCTCTTATTATAATGACAGTAGACCAAGTCACTTGGCTCTGTCATAACCTAATGACAGTAGATGGTAGACCAGGGTAATATAATGACCCCCTTCTGATGACCAGGTGGCGAACGCATCTCTGCATGACTGGCAGACATATCATGACAGAGATGGATCACCACCTAATATAATGAACCTCAGCAGACCAGGAGCTAATATAATGACCGATGGACTGACCAGGGTAATGATCTGACAGTCACGGTAGACAGGGTAATATAATGACAGTCCTCCCAGAGCGCTAGAACCTTGGGTGATATGGACAACACCCTAGATCGTAGACAGGGTAATATCAAGGCGGTGTCCCGTTCCTGTAGGTTCATGCTCTACAACATCAGCAGAGTACGACCCTGCCTCACACAGGAAGCGGCGCAGGTCCTAAATGACAGGCACTTGTCATCTCCCGTCTTGATTACTGACAGTAGATGTTGGCTGGGCTCCCTGACAGTAGATGGTAAACCCCTACAACTAATGACAGAAGATGGCAGACCAGGTGTAATTCCCAAGTTCTCTCACGTCACCCCGCTCCTCCGCTCTCTCCACTGGCTTCCAGTTGAAGACAGATCCGCTAGACCATGGTGCTTGCCTGACAGTGTGGGGGAACAGGCACCTCAGTACCTCCAGGCTCTGATCAGGCCCTACACCCAAACAAGGGCAATATAATGACCACCTCTGGCCTGCTCGCCTCCCTACCACTGAGGAAGTGACAGTTCCCGAAAGTAGCCCAGGGTAAAACTGTAATGACAGTAGATGGTGGAACAAACTCCCTCAGACGCCAGGACAGCAGAGTAATCATAATGACAGTAGACACCTGAAACCCCACCTCTTCAAGGAATACCTAGGATAGGGTAATAATCCTTCTCACCCCCCTAAAAGATTTAGATGCACTATTGTAATGGCTAATGACAGTAGATGTCATAAGGTGTATGCACCAATTTGTAAGTCGCTCTGGATAGACCGTCTGCTATAATGAAATGTTAATGTTAAATGTTGGTAATTTAATGGCAGGAGAAAGTAGACTAGGGTAATATAATGACAGTAGAAAGTAGACCAGGGTAATATATTGACAGTAGATGGTAGACCAGGGTAATATAATGACAGTAGATGGTAGACCAGGGTAATATAATGACAGTAGATGGTAGACCAGGGTAATATAATGACAGTAGATGGTAGACCAGGGTAATATAATGACAGTAGATGGTAGACCAGGGTAATATAATGACAGTAGATGGTAGACCAGGGTAATATAATGACAGTAGAAAGTAGACTAGGGTAATATAATGACAGTAGAAAGTAGACTAGGGTAATATAATGACAGTAGAAAGTAGACCAGGGTAATATAATGACAGTAGATGGTAGACCAGGGTAATATAATGACAGTAGATGGTAGACCAGGGTAATATAATGACAGTAGATGGTAGACCAGGGTAATATAATGACAGTAGATGGTAGACCAGGGTAATATAATGACAGTAGATGGTAGACCAGGGTAATATAATGACAGTAGAGACCAGGGTAATATAATGACAGTAGAGGGTAGACCAGGGTAATTTAATGACAGTAGAAAGTAGACTAGGGTAATATAATGACAGTAGAAAGTAGACCAGGGTAATATAATGACAGTAGATGGTAGACCAGGGTAATATAATGACAGTAGATGGTAGACCAGGGTAATATAATGACAGTAGATGGTAGACCAGGGTAATATAATGACAGTAGATGGTAGACCAGGGTAATATAATGACAGTAGATGGTAGACCAGGGTAATATAATGACAGTAGAAAGTAGACCAGGGTAATATATTGACAGTAGATGGTAGACCAGGGTAATATAATGACAGTAGATGGTAGACCAGGGTAATATAATGACAGTAGATGGTAGACCAGGGTAATATAATGACAGTAGATGGTAGACCAGGGTAATATAATGACAGTAGATGGTAGACTAGGGTAATATAATGACAGTAGAAAGTAGACCAGGGTAATATAATGACAGTAGAAAGGTAGACCAGGGTAATATAATGACAGTAGATGGTAGACCAGGGTAATATAATGACAGTAGATGGTAGACCAGGGTAATATAATGACAGTAGATGGTAGACCAGGGTAATATAATGACAGTAGATGGTAGACCAGGGTAATATAATGACAGTAGATGGTAGACCAGGGTAATATAATGACAGTAGATGGTAGACCAGGGTAATATAATGACAGTAGAAAGTAGACCAGGGTAATATAATGACAGTAGAAAGTAGACTAGGGTAATATAATGACAGTAGAAAGTAGACCAGGGTAATATAATGACAGTAGATGGTAGACCAGGGTAATATAATGACAGTAGATGGTAGACCAGGGTAATATAATGACAGTAGAGGGTAGACCAGGGTAATATAATGACAGTAGATGGTAGACCAGGGTAATATAATGACAGTAGATGGTAGACCAGGGTAATATAATGACAGTATAGGGTAGACCAGGGTGATATAATGACAGTAGAGGGTAGACCAGGGTAATATAATGACAGTAGAAAGTAGACTCGGGTAATATAATGACAGTAGAAAGTAGACCAGGGTAATATATTGACAGTAGATGGTAGACCAGGGTAATATAATGACAGTAGATGGTAGACCAGGGTAATATAATGACAGTAGATGGTAGACCAGGGTAATATAATGACAGTAGAAGGTAGACCAGGGTAATATAATGACAGTAGATGGTAGACTAGGGTAATATAATGACAGTAGAAAGTAGACCAGGGTAATATATTGACAGTAGATGGTAGACCAGGGTAATATAATGACAGTAGATGGTAGACCAGGGTAATATAATGACAGTAGATGGTAGACCAGGGTAATATAATGACAGTAGATGGTAGACCAGGGTAATATAATGACAGTAGATGGTAGATCAGGGTAATATAATGACAGTAGAGGGTAGACCAGGGTAATATAATGACAGTAGAGGGTAGACCAGGGTAATTTAATGACAGTAGAAAGTAGACTAGGGTAATATAATGACAGTAGAAAGTAGACCAGGGTAATATATTGACAGTAGATGGTAGACCAGGGTAATATAATGATAGTAGATGGTAGACCAGGGTAATATAATGACAGTAGAGGGTAGACCAGGGTAATATAATGACAGTAGATGGTAGACCAGGTTAATAGATTGACAGTAGATGGTAGACCAGGGAAATATAATGACAGTAGATGGTAGATCAGGGTAATATAATGACAGTAGAGGGTAGACCAGGGTAATATAATGACAGTAGAGGGTAGACCAGGGTAATATAATGACAGTAGAAAGTAGACTAGGGTAATATAATGACAGTAGAAAGTAGACCAGGGTAATATAATGACAGTAGATGGTAGACCAGGGTAATATAATGACAGTAGATGGTAGACCAGGGTAATATAATGACAGTAGATGGTAGACCAGGTTAATATATTGACAGTAGATGGTAGACCAGGGTAATATAATGACAGTAGATGGTAGACCAGGGTAATATAATGACAGTAGATGGTAGACCAGGGTAATATAATGACAGTAGAAAGTAGACCAGGGTAATATAATGACAGTAGAAAGTAGACTAGGGTAATATAATGACAGTAGAAAGTAGACCAGGGTAATATAATGACAGTAGATGGTAGACCAGGGTAATATAATGACAGTAGATGGTAGACCAGGTTAATAGATTGACAGTAGAAAGTAGACCAGGGTAATATAATGACAGTAGATGGTAGACCAGGGTAATTTAATGACAGTAGAAAGTAGACTAGGGTAATATAATGACAGTAGAAAGTAGACCAGGGTAATATATTGACAGTAGATGGTAGACCAGGGTAATATAATGACAGTAGATGGTAGACCAGGGTAATATAATGACAGTAGAGGGTAGACCAGGGTAATATAATGACAGTAGAGGGTAGACCAGGGTAATTTAATGACAGTAGAAAGTAGACCAGGGTAATATAATGACAGTAGATTGTAGACCAGGTTAATATAATGACAGTAGAGGGTAGACCAGATTAATTTAATGACAGTAGAATGTAGACTAGGGTAATATAATGACAGTAGAAAGTAGACCAGGGTAATATAATGACAGTAGATGGTAGACCAGGGTAATATAATGACAGTAGATGGTAGACCAGGGTAATATAATGACAGTAGATGGTAGACCAGGGTAATATAATGACAGTAGATGGTAGACCAGGTTAATATATTGACAGTAGATGGTAGACCAGGGTAATATAATGACAGTAGATGGTAGACCAGGGTAATATAATGACAGTAGAAAGTAGACTAGGGTAATATAATGACAGTAGAAAGTAGACCAGGGTAATATATTGACAGTAGATGGTAGACCAGGGTAATATAATGACAGTAGATGGTAGACCAGGGAAATAATGACAGTAGATGGTAGACCAGGGTAATATAATGACAGTAGATGGTAGACCAGGGTAATATAATGACAGTAGATGGTAGACCAGGGTAATATAATGACAGTAGATGGTAGACCAGGGTAATATAATGACAGTAGATGGTAGACCAGGGTAATATAATGACAGTAGATGGTAGACCAGGGTAATATAATGACAGTAGAAAGTAGACCAGGGTAATATAATGACAGTAGATGGTAGACCAGGGTAATATAATGACAGTAGATGGTAGACCAGGGTAATATAATGACAGTAGATGGTAGACCAGGGTAATATAATGACAGTAGATGGTAGACCAGGGTAATATAATGACAGTAGAAAGTAGACCAGGGTAATATAATGACAGTAGAAAGTAGACCAGGGTAATATATTGACAGTAGATGGTAGACCAGGGTAATATAATGACAGTAGATGGTAGACCAGGGTAATATAATGACAGTAGATGGTAGACCAGGGTAATATAATGACAGTAGAAAGTAGACCAGGGTAATATAATGACAGTAGAAAGTAGACTAGGGTAATATAATGACAGTAGAAAGTAGACCAGGGTAATATAATGACAGTAGATGGTAGACCAGGGTAATATAATGACAGTAGATGGTAGACCAGGTTAATAGATTGACAGTAGAAAGTAGACCAGGGTAATATAATGACAGTAGATGGTAGACCAGGGTAATTTAATGACAGTAGAAAGTAGACTAGGGTAATATAATGACAGTAGAAAGTAGACCAGGGTAATATATTGACAGTAGATGGTAGACCAGGGTAATATAATGACAGTAGATGGTAGACCAGGGTAATATAATGACAGTAGAGGGTAGACCAGGGTAATATAATGACAGTAGAGGGTAGACCAGGGTAATTTAATGACAGTAGATGGTAGACCAGGGTAATATAATGACAGTAGATTGTAGACCAGGTTAATATAATGACAGTAGAGGGTAGACCATATTAATTTAATGACAGTAGAAAGTAGACTAGGGTAATATAATGACAGTAGAAAATAGACCAGGGTAATATAATGACAGTAGATGGTAGACCAGGGTAATATAATGACAGTAGATGGTAGACCGGGGTAATATAATGACAGTAGAGGGTAGACCAGGGTAATATAATGACAGTAGAGGGTAGACCAGGGTAATTTAATGACAGTAGATGGTAGACCAGGTTAATATATTGACAGTAGATGGTAGACCAGGGTAATATAATGACAGTAGATGGTAGACCAGGGTAATTTAATGACAGGATGAAAGTAGACTAGGGTAATATAATGACAGTAGAAAGTAGACCAGGGTAATATAATGACAGTAGATGGTAGACCAGGGTAATATAATGACAGTAGATGGTAGACCAGGGTAATATATACAGTAGATTAGACCAGGGTAATATAATGACAGTAGATGGTAGACCAGGTAATATAATGACAGTAGATGGTAGACCAGGGTAATATAATGACAGTAGAAAGTAGACTAGGGTAATATAATGACAGTAGAAAGTAGACCAGGGTAATATAATGACAGTAGATGGTAGACCAGGGTAATATAATGACAGTAGATGGTAGACCAGGGTAATATAATGACAGTAGATGTTAGACCAGGGTAATATAATGACAGTAGAGGGTAGACCAGGGTAATTTAATGACAGTAGAAAGTAGACTAGGGTAATATAATGACAGTAGAAAGTAGACCAGGGTAATATATTGACAGTAGATGGTAGACCAGGGTAATATAATGACAGTAGATGGTAGACCAGGGTGATATAATGACAGTAGATGGTAGACCAGGGTAATATAATGACAGTAGAAGGTAGACCAGGGTAATATAATGACAGTAGAAAGTAGACTAGGGTAATATAATGACAGTAGAAAGTAGACCAGGGTAATATAATGACAGTAGATGGTAGATCAGGGTAATATAATGACAGTAGATGGTAGACCAGGGTAATATAATGACAGTAGATGGTAGACCAGGGTAATATAATGACAGTAGAGGGTAGACCAGGGTAATATAATGACAGTAGATGGTAGACCAGGGTAATATAATGACAGTAGATGGTAGACCAGGGTAATAGATTGACAGTAGATGGTAGACCAGGGTAATATAATGACAGTAGATGGTAGACCAGGGTAATATAATGACAGTAGATGGTAGACCAGGGTAATATAATGACAGTAGATGGTAGACCAGGGTAATATAATGACAGTAGATGGTAGACCAGGGTAATATAATGACAGTAGATGGTAGACCAGGGTAATATAATGACAGTAGATGGTAGACCAGGGTAATATAATGACAGTAGATGGTAGACCAGGGTAATAATGACAGTAGAAAGTAGACTAGGGTAATATAATGACAGTAGAAAGTAGACCAGGGTAATATAATGACAGTAGATGGTAGACCAGGGTAATATAATGACAGTAGATGGTAGACCAGGGTAATATAATGACAGTAGATGGTAGACCAGGGTAATATAATGACAGTAGATGGTAGACCAGGGTAATATAATGACAGTAGAGGGTAGACCAGGGTAATAGATTGACAGTAGATGGTAGACCAGGGTAATATAATGACAGTAGATGGTAGACCAGGGTAATATAATGACAGTAGATGGTAGACCAGGGTAATATAATGACAGTAGAAAGTAGACCAGGGTAATATAATGACAGTAGATGGTAGACCAGGGTAATATAATGACAGTAGATGGTAGACCAGGGTAATATAATGACAGTAGAAAGTAGACTAGGGTAATATAATGACAGTAGAAAGTAGACCAGGGTAATATAATGACAGTAGATGGTAGACCAGGGTAATATAATGACAGTAGATGGTAGACCAGGGTAATATAATGACAGTAGAGGGTAGACCAGGGTAATATAATGACAGTACAAAGTAGACCAGGGTAATATAGGGACAGTAGATGGTAGACCGGGTTAATATATTGACAGTAGATGGTAGACCAGGGTAATATAATGACAGTAGATGGTAGACCAGGGTAATATAATGACAGTAGAGGGTAGACCAGGGTAATATAATGACAGTAGAAAGTAGACCAGGGTAATATAATGACAGTAGATGGTAGACCAGGGTAATATAATGACAGTAGATGGTAGACCAGGGTAATATAATGACAGTAGATGGTAGACCAGGTTAATAGATTGACAGTAGATGGTAGACCAGGGTAATATAATGACAGTAGATGGTAGACTAGGGTAATATAATGACAGTAGAAAGTAGACCAGGGTAATATAATGACAGTAGATGGTAGACCAGGGTAATATAATGACAGTAGATGGTAGACCAGGTTAATATAATGACAGTAGATGGTAGACCAGGGTAATATAATGACAGTAGATGGTAGACCAGGGTAATATAATGACAGTAGAAAGTAGACTAGGGTAATATAATGACAGTAGAAAGTAGACCAGGGTAATATATGACAGTAGATGGTAGACCAGGGTAATATAATGACAGTAGATGGTAGACCAGGGTAATATAATGACAGTAGATGGTAGACCAGGGTAATATAATGACAGTAGATGGTAGACCAGGGTAATATAATGACAGTAGAAAGTAGACCAGGGTAATATAATGACAGTAGATGGTAGACCAGGGTAATATAATGACAGTAGATGGTAGACCAGGGTAATATAATGACAGTAGATGGTAGACCAGGGTAATATAATGACAGTAGATGGTAGACCAGGGTAATATAATGACAGTAGATGGTAGACCAGGGTAATATAATGACAGTAGATGGTAGACCAGGGTAATATAATGACAGTAGATGGTAGACCAGGGTAATATAATGACAGTAGATGGTAGACCAGGGTAATTTAATGACAGTAGAAAGTAGACCAGGGTAATATAATGACAGTAGAAAGTAGACCAGGGTAATATATTGACAGTAGATGGTAGACCAGGGTAATATAATGACAGTAGATGGTAGACCAGGGTAATATAATGACAGTAGATGTAGACCAGGGTAATATAATGACAGTAGATGGTAGACCAGGGTAATATAATGACAGTAGATGGTAGACCAGGGTAATATAATGACAGTAGATGGTAGACCAGGGTAATATAATGACAGTAGATGGTAGACCAGGGTAATATAATGACAGTAGATGGTAGACCAGGGTAATTTAATGACAGTAGAAAGTAGACCGGGGTAATATAATGACAGTAGATGGTAGACCAGGGTAATATAATGACAGTAGATGGTAGACCAGGGTAATTTAATGACAGTAGAAAGTAGACTAGGGTAATATAATGACAGTAGAAAGTAGACTAGGGTAATATAATGACAGTAGATGGTAGACCAGGGTAATATAATGACAGTAGATGGTAGACCAGGGTAATATAATGACAGTAGATGGTAGACCAGGGTAATATAATGACAGTAGAAGGTAGACCAGGGTAATATAATGACAGTAGATGGTAGACCAGGTTAATATAATGACAGTAGATGGTAGACCAGGGTAATATAATGACAGTAGATGGTAGACCAGGGTAATATAATGACAGTAGAAAGTAGACTAGGGTAATATAATGACAGTAGAAAGTAGACCAGGGTAATATAATGACAGTAGATGGTAGATCAGGGTAATATAATGACAGTAGATGGTAGACCAGGTAATATAATGACAGTAGATGGTAGACCAGGGTAATATAATGACAGTAGATGGTAGACCAGGGTAATATAATGACAGGAGAAAGTAGACTAGGGTAATATAATGACAGTAGAAAGTAGACCAGGGTAATATATTGACAGCAGATGGTAGACCAGGGTAATATAATGACAGTAGATGGTAGACCAGGTTAATAGATTGACAGTAGATGGTAGACCAGGGTAATATAATGACAGTAGATGGTAGACCAGGGTAATATAATGACAGGAGAAAGTAGACTAGGGTAATATAATGACAGTAGAAAGTAGACCAGGGTAATATATTGACAGTAGATGGTAGACCAGGGTAATATAATGACAGTAGATGGTAGACCAGGGTAATATAATGACAGTAGATGGTAGACCAGGGTAATATAATGACAGTAGATGGTAGACCAGGGTAATATAATGACAGTAGATGGTAGACCAGGGTAATATAATGACAGTAGAAAGTAGACCAGGGTAATATAATGACAGTAGATGGTAGACCAGGGTAATATAATGACAGTAGATGGTAGACCAGGGTAATATAATGACAGTAGATGGTAGACCAGGGTAATATAATGACAGTAGATGGTAGACCAGGGTAATATAATGACAGTAGATGGTAGACCAGGGTAATATAATGACAGTAGATGGTAGACCAGGGTAATATAATGACAGTAGATGGTAGACCAGGGTAATATAATGACAGTAGATGGTAGACCAGGGTAATATAATGACAGTAGAAAGTAGACTAGGGTAATATAATGACAGTAGAAAGTAGACCAGGGTAATATATTGACAGTAGATGGTAGACCAGGGTAATATAATGACAGTAGATGGTAGACCAGGGTAATATAATGACAGTAGATGGTAGACCAGGGTAATATAATGACAGTAGATGGTAGACCAGGTTAATAGATTGACAGTAGATGGTAGACCAGGGTAATATAATGACAGTAGATGGTAGACCAGGGTAATATAATGACAGTAGATGGTAGACCAGGGTAATATAATGACAGTAGATGGTAGACCAGGGTAATATAATGACAGTAGATGGTAGACCAGGGTAATATAATGACAGTAGATGGTAGACCAGGGTAATATAATGACAGTAGATGGTAGACCAGGGTAATATAATGACAGTAGATGGTAGACCAGGGTAATATAATGACAGTAGATGGTAGACCAGGTTAATAGATTGACAGTAGAAAGTAGACCAGGGTAATATAATGACAGTAGATGGTAGACCAGGGTAATTTAATGACAGTAGAAAGTAGACTAGGGTAATATAATGACAGTAGAAAGTAGACCAGGGTAATATATTGACAGTAGATGGTAGACCAGGGTAATATAATGACAGTAGATGGTAGACCAGGGTAATATAATGACAGTAGAGGGTAGACCAGGGTAATATAATGACAGTAGATGGTAGACCAGGGTAATATAATGACAGTAGATGGTAGACCAGGGTAATATAATGACAGTAGATGTAGACCAGGTTAATATAATGACAGTAGAGGGTAGACCAGGGTAATTTAATGACAGTAGAAAGTAGACTAGGGTAATATAATGACAGTAGAAAATAGACCAGGGTAATATAATGACAGTAGATGGTAGACCAGGGTAATATAATGACAGTAGATGGTAGACCAGGGTAATATAATGACAGTAGATGGTAGACCAGGGTAATATAATGACAGTAGAGGGTAGACCAGGGTAATATAATGACAGTAGAAAGTAGACTAGGGTAATATAATGACAGTAGAAAGTAGACCAGGGTAATATAATGACAGTAGATGGTAGACCAGGGTAATATAATGACAGTAGATGGTAGACCAGGTTAATATAATGACAGTAGATGGTAGACCAGGGTAATATAATGACAGTAGATGGTAGACCAGGGTAATATAATGACAGTAGAAAGTAGACTAGGGTAATATAATGACAGTAGAAAGTAGACCAGGGTAATATAATGACAGTAGATGGTAGACCAGGGTAATATAATGACAGTAGATGGTAGACCAGGTTAATAATTGACAGTAGATGGTAGACCAGGGTAATATAATGACAGTAGATGGTAGACCAGGGTAATTTAATGACAGTAGAAGGTAGACTAGGGTAATATAATGACAGTAGAAAGTAGACCAGGGTAATATAATGACAGTAGATGGTAGACCAGGGTAATATAATGACAGTAGATGGTAGACCAGGGTAATATAATGACAGTAGAGGGTAGACCAGGTTAATATAATGACAGTAGATGGTAGACCAGGGTAATATAATGACAGTAGATGGTAGACCAGGGTAATATAATGACAGTAGATGGTAGACCAGGGTAATATAATGACAGTAGAAAGTAGACTAGGGTAATATAATGACAGTAGAAAGTAGACCAGGGTAATATAATGACAGTAGATGGTAGACCAGGGTAATATAATGACAGTAGATGGTAGACCAGGGTAATATAATGACAGTAGATGGTAGACCAGGGTAATATAATGACAGTAGATGGTAGACCAGGGTAATATAATGACAGTAGATGGTAGACCAGGGTAATATAATGACAGTAGATGGTAGACCAGGTTAATATAATGACAGTAGATGGTAGACCAGGGTAATATAATGACAGTAGATGGTAGACCAGGGTAATTTAATGACAGTAGAAAGTAGACTAGGGTAATATAATGACAGTAGAAAGTAGACCAGGGTAATATATTGACAGTAGATGGTAGACCAGGGTAATATAATGACAGTAGATGGTAGACCAGGGTAATATAATGACAGTAGATGGTAGACCAGGGTAATATAATGACAGTAGATGGTAGACCAGGGTAATATAATGACAGTAGATGGTAGACCAGGGTAATATAATGACAGTAGATGGTAGACCAGGACCAGGGTAATATAATGACAGTAGATGGTAGACCAGGGTAATATAATGACAGTAGATGGTAGACCAGGGTAATATAATGACAGTAGATGGTAGACCAGGGTAATATAATGACAGTAGATGGTAGACCAGGGTAATATAATGACAGTAGATGGTAGACCAGGGTAATATAATGACAGTAGATGGTAGACCAGGGTAATATAATGACAGTAGAAAGTAGACCAGGGTAATATAATGACAGTAGAAAGTAGACCAGGGTAATATAATGACAGTAGATGGTAGACCAGGGTAATATAATGACAGTAGATGGTAGACCAGGGTAATATAATGACAGTAGATGGTAGACCAGGGTAATATAATGACAGTAGATGGTAGACCAGGTTAATATAATGACAGTAGATGGTAGACCAGGGAAATATAATGACAGTAGATGGTAGACCAGGGTAATATAATGACAGTAGAGGGTAGACCAGGGTAATATAATGACAGTAGATGGTAGACCAGGGTAATATAATGACAGTAGAAAGTAGACTAGGGTAATATAATGACAGTAGAAAGTAGACCAGGGTAATATAATGACAGTAGATGGTAGACCAGGGTAATATAATGACAGTAGATGGTAGACCAGGGTAATATAATGACAGTAGATGGTAGACCAGGGTAATATAATGACAGTAGATGGTAGACCAGGGTAATATAATGACAGTAGATGGTAGACCAGGGTAATATAATGACAGTAGATGGTAGACCAGGGTAATATAATGACAGTAGAAAGTAGACCAGGGTAATATAATGACAGTAGAAAGTAGACTAGGGTAATATAATGACAGTAGAAAGTAGACCAGGGTAATATAATGACAGTAGATGGTAGACCAGGGTAATATAATGACAGTAGATGGTAGACCAGGGTAATATAATGACAGTAGAAAGTAGACCAGGGTAATATATTGACAGTAGATGGTAGACCAGGGTAATATAATGACAGTAGAGGGTAGACCAGGGTAATATAATGACAGTAGATGGTAGACCAGGGTAATATAATGACAGTAGAGGGTAGACCAGGGTAATATAATGACAGTAGAAAGTAGACCAGGGTAATATAATGACAGTAGAAAGTAGACCAGGGTAATATAATGACAGTAGAAAGTAGACCAGGGTAATATAATGACAGTAGATGGTAGACCAGGGTAATATAATGACAGTAGATGGTAGACCAGGGTAATATAATGACAGTAGATGGTAGACCAGGGTAATATAATGACAGTAGAGGGTAGACCAGGGTAATATAATGACAGTAGAAAGTAGACCAGGGTAATATAATGACAGTAGAAAGTAGACCAGGGTAATATAATGACAGTAGATGGTAGACCAGGGTAATATAATGACAGTAGATGGTAGACCAGGGTAATATAATGACAGTAGAGGGTAGACCAGGGTAATATAATGACAGTAGAAAGTAGACCAGGGTAATATAATGACAGTAGATTGTAGACCAGGGTAATATAATGACAGTAGATGGTAGACCAGGGTAATATAATGACAGTAGATGGTAGACCAGGGTAATATAATGACAGTAGGGTGTAGACCAGGGTAATTTAATGACAGTAGAAAGTAGACCAGGGTAATATAATGACAGTAGATGGTAGATCAGGGTAATATAATGACAGTAGATGGTAGACCAGGGTAATATAATGACAGTAGATGGTAGACCAGGGTAATATAATGACAGTAGAAGGTAGACCAGGGTAATATAATGACAGTAGATGGTAGACCAGGTTAATAGATTGACAGTAGATGGTAGACCAGGGTAATATAATGACAGTAGATGGTAGACCAGGGTAATTTAATGACAGTAGAAAGTAGACTAGGGTAATATAATGACAGTAGAAAGTAGACCAGGGTAATATATTGACAGTAGATGGTAGACCAGGGTAATATAATGACAGTAGATGGTAGACCAGGGTAATATAATGACAGTAGATGGTAGACCAGGGTAATATAATGACAGTAGATGGTAGACCAGGGTAATTTAATGACAGTAGAAAGTAGACTAGGGTAATATAATGACAGTAGAAAGTAGACCAGGGTAATATATTGACAGTAGATGGTAGACCAGGGTAATATAATGACAGTAGATGGTAGACCAGGGTAATATAATGACAGTAGATGGTAGACCAGGGTAATATAATGACAGTAGATGGTAGACCAGGGTAATATAATGACAGGAGAAAGTAGACTAGGGTAATATAATGACAGTAGAAAGTAGACCAGGGTAATATATTGACAGTAGATGGTAGACCAGGGTAATATAATGACAGTAGATGGTAGACCAGGGTAATATAATGACAGTAGATGGTAGACCAGGGTAATATAATGACAGTAGATGGTAGACCAGGGTAATATAATGACAGTAGATGGTAGACCAGGGTAATATAATGACAGTAGAAAGGTAGACCAGGGTAATATAATGACAGTAGATGGTAGACCAGGGTAATATAATGACAGTAGATGGTAGACCAGGGTAATATAATGACAGTAGATGGTAGACCAGGGTAATATAATGACAGTAGATGGTAGACCAGGGTAATATAATGACAGTAGATGGTAGACCAGGGTAATATAATGACAGTAGATGGTAGACCAGGGTAATATAATGACAGTAGATGGTAGACCAGGGTAATATAATGACAGTAGATGGTAGACCAGGGTAATATAATGACAGTAGATGGTAGACCAGGGTAATATAATGACAGTAGAAAGTAGACCAGGGTAATATAATGACAGTAGATGGTAGACCAGGGTAATATAATGACAGTAGATGGTAGACCAGGGTAATATAATGACAGTAGATGGTAGACCAGGGTAATATAATGACAGTCGAGGGTCGACCAGGGTAATATAATGACAGTAGAAAGTAGACCAGGGTAATATAATGACAGTAGATGGTAGACCAGGGTAATATAATGACAGTAGATGGTAGACCAGGGTAGTGGAATGACAGTAGATGGTAGACCAGGGTAATATAATGACAGTAGATGGTACACCAGGGTAATATAATGACAGTAGAAAGTAGACTAGGGTAATATAATGACAGTAGAAAGTAGTCCAGGGTAATATAATGACAGTAGATGGTAGACCAGGGTAATATAATGACAGTGACATAATGACAGTAGATGGTAGACCAGGTTAATATATTGACAGTAGAAAGTAGACCAGGGTAATATAATGACAGTAGATGGTAGACCAGGGTAATTTAATGACAGTAGAAAGTAGACTAGGGTAATATAATGACAGTAGAAAGTAGACCAGGGTAATATATTGACAGTAGATGGTAGACCAGGGTAATATAATGACAGTAGATGGTAGACCAGGGTAATATAATGACAGTAGAGGGTAGACCAGGGTAATATAATGACAGTAGAGGGTAGACCAGGGTAATATAATGACAGTAGAAAGTAGACCAGGGTAATATAATGACAGTAGATTGTATACCAGGTTAATATAATGACAGTAGAGGGTAGACCATATTAAATTAATGACAGTAGAAAGTAGACTAGGGTAATATAATGACAGTAGAAAATAGACCAGGGTAATATAATGACAGTAGATGGTAGACCAGGGTAATATAATGACAGTAGATGGTAGACCAGGGTAATATAATGACAGTAGATGGTAGACCAGGGTAATATAATGACAGTAGAAGGTAGACCAGGGTAATATAATGACAGTAGATGGTAGACCAGGTTAATATAATGACAGTAGAGGGTAGACCAGGGTAATATAATGACAGTAGAAAGTAGACCAGGGTAATATAATGACAGTAGAAAGTAGACCAGGGTAATATAATGACAGTAGATGGTAGACCAGGGTAATATAATGACAGTAGATGGTAGACCAGGGTAATATAATGACAGTAGATGGTAGACCAGGGTAATATAATGACAGTAGATGGTAGACCAGGGTAATATAATGACAGTAGATGGTAGACCAGGGTAATATAATGACAGTAGAGGGTAGACCAGGGTAATATAATGACAGTAGATGGTAGACCAGGGTAATATAATGACAGTAGATGGTAGACCAGGGTAATATAATGACAGTAGAAAGTAGACCAGGGTAATATAATGACAGTAGATGGTAGACCAGGGTAATATAATGACAGTAGATGGTAGACCAGGGTAATATAATGACAGTAGATGGTAGACCAGGGTAATATAATGACAGTAGAGGGTAGACCAGGGTAATATAATGACAGTAGAAAGTAGACTAGGGTAATATAATGACAGTAGAAAGTAGACCAGGGTAATATAATGACAGTAGATGGTAGACCAGGGTAATATAATGACAGTAGAGGGTAGACCAGGGTAATATAATGACAGTAGAAAGTAGACTAGGGTAATATAATGACAGTAGAAAGTAGACCAGGGTAATATAATGACAGTAGATGGTAGACCAGGGTAATATAATGACAGTAGATGGTAGACCAGGTTAATAGATTGACAGTAGAAAGTAGACCAGGGTAATATAATGACAGTAGATGGTAGACCAGGGTAATTTAATGACAGTAGAAAGTAGACTAGGGTAATATAATGACAGTAGAAAGTAGACCAGGGTAATATAATGACAGTAGAGGGTAGACCAGGGTAATATAATGACAGTAGAGGGTAGACCAGGGTAATATAATGACAGTAGAGGGTAGACCAGGGTAATATAATGACAGTAGATGGTAGACCAGGGTAATATAATGACAGTAGATGGTAGACCAGGGTAATATAATGACAGTAGATGGTAGACCAGGGTAATATAATGACAGTAGATGGTAGACCAGGGTAATTTAATGACAGTAGAAAGTAGACTAGGGTAATATAATGAAAGTAGAAAGTAGACCAGGGTAATATAATGACAGTAGATGGTAGACCAGGGTAATATAATGACAGTAGATGGTAGACCAGGGTAATATAATGACAGTAGATGGTAGACCAGGGTAATATAATGACAGTAGATGGTAGACCAGGGTAATATAATGACAGTAGATGGTAGACCAGGTTAATAGATTGACAGTAGATGGTAGACCAGGGTAATATAATGACAGTAGATGGTAGACCAGGGTAATTTAATGACAGGAGAAAGTAGACTAGGGTAATATAATGACAGTAGAAAGTAGACCAGGGTAATATAATGACAGTAGATGGTAGACCAGGGTAATATAATGACAGTAGATGGTAGACCAGGGTAATATAATGACAGTAGATGGTAGACCAGGGTAATATAATGACAGTAGATGGTAGACCAGGGTAATTTAATGACAGTAGAAAGTAGACTAGGGTAATATAATGACAGTAGAAAGTAGACCAGGGTAATATAATGACAGTAGATGGTAGACCAGGGTAATATAATGACAGTAGATGGTAGACCAGGGTAATATAATGACAGTAGAAAGGTAGACCAGGGTAATATAATGACAGTAGATGGTAGACCAGGGTAATATAATGACAGTAGATGGTAGACCAGGTTAATATAATGACAGTAGACCAGTAGATGGACAGTAGAAAGTAGACTAGGGTATATAATGACAGTAGATGGTAGACCAGGGTAATATAATGACAGTAGATGGTAGACCAGGGTAATATAATGACAGTAGAAGGACCAGGGTAATATAATGACAGTAGATGGTAGACCAGGGTAATATAATGACAGTAGATGGGTAGACCAGGGTAATATAATGACAGTAGATGGTAGACCAGGGTAATATAATGACAGTAGAAAGTAGACCAGGGTAATATAATGACAGTAGAAAGTAGACCAGGGTAATATAATGACAGTAGATGGTAGACCAGGGTAATATAATGACAGTAGATGGTAGACCAGGGTAATATAATGACAGTAGAGGGTAGACCAGGGTAATATAATGACAGTAGATGGTAGACCAGGGTAATATAATGACAGTAGATGGTAGACCAGGTTAATATAATGACAGTAGATGGTAGACCAGGGTAATATAATGACAGTAGATGGTAGACCAGGGTAATATAATGACAGTAGAAAGTAGACTAGGGTAATATAATGACAGTAGAAAGTAGACCAGGGTAATATAATGACAGTAGATGGTAGACCAGGGTAATATAATGACAGTAGATGGTAGACCAGGGTAATATAATGACAGTAGATGGTAGACCAGGGTAGTATAATGACAGTAGATGGTAGACCAGGGTAATATAATGACAGTAGATGGTAGACCAGGGTAATATAATGACAGTAGATGGTAGACCAGGGTAATATAATGACAGTAGATGGTAGACCAGGGTAATATAATGACAGTAGATGGTAGACCAGGGTAATATAATGACAGTAGATGGTAGACCAGGGTAATATAATGACAGTAGATGGTAGACCAGGGTAATATAATGACAGTAGATGGTAGACCAGGGTAATATAATGACAGTAGATGGTAGACCAGGGTAATATAATGACAGTAGAGGGTAGACCAGGGTAATTTAGTGACAGTAGAAAGTAGACCAGGGTAATATAATGACAGTAGATGGTAGACCAGGGTAATATAATGACAGTAGATGGTAGACCAGGTTAATAGATTGACAGTAGATGGTAGACCAGGGAAATATAATGACAGTAGATGGTAGACCAGGGTAATATAATGACAGTAGAAAGTAGACCAGGGTAATATAATGACAGTAGAAAGTAGACCAGGGTAATATAATGACAGTAGATGGTAGACCAGGGTAATATAATAACAGGAGATGGTAGACCAGGTTAATATATTGACAGTAGATGGTAGACCAGGGTAATATAATGACAGTAGATGGTAGACCAGGGTAATATAATGACAGTAGATGGTAGACCAGGGTAATATAATGACAGTAGATGGTAGACCAGGGTAATATAATGACAGTAGAAAGTAGACTAGGGTAATATAATGACAGTAGAAAGTAGACCAGGGTAATATATTGACAGTAGATGGTAGACCAGGGTAATATAATGACAGTAGATGGTAGACCAGGTTAATAATGACAGTAGATGGTAGACCAGGGGAATATAATGACAGTAGATGGTAGACCAGGGTAATATAATGACAGTAGAAAGTAGACCAGGGTAATATAATGACAGTAGAAAGTAGACCAGGGTAATATAATGACAGTAGATGGTAGACCAGGGTAATATAATGACAGTAGATGGTAGACCAGGGTAATATAATGACAGTAGATAGTAGACGAGGGTAATATAATGACAGTAGATGGTAGACCAGGGTAATATAATGACAGTAGATGGTAGACCAGGGTAATATAATGACAGTAGATGGTAGACCAGGGTAATATAATGACAGTAGAAAGTAGACTAGGGTAATATAATGACAGTAAAAAGTAGACCAGGGTAATATAATGACAGTAGATGGTAGACCAGGGTAATATAATGACAGTAGAAGGTAGACCAGGGTAATATAATGACAGTAGATGGTAGACCAGGGTAATATAATGACAGTAGATGGTAGACCAGGGTAATATAATGACAGTAGATGGTAGACCAGGTTAATATAATGACAGTAGATGGTAGACCAGGGTAATATAATGACAGTAGATGGTAGACCAGGGTAATTTAATGACAGTAGAAAGTAGACTAGGGTAATATAATGACAGTAGAAAGTAGACCAGGGTAATATAATGACAGTAGATGGTAGACCAGGGTAATATAATGACAGTAGATGGTAGACCAGGGTAATATAATGACAGTAGATGGTAGACCAGGGTAATATAATGACAGTAGATGGTAGACCAGGGTAATATAATGACAGTAGATGGTAGACCAGGGTAATATAATGACAGTAGATGGTAGACCAGGGTAATATAATGACAGTAGATGGTAGACCAGGGTAATATAATGACAGTAGATGGTAGACCAGGGTAATATAATGACAGTAGATGGTAGACCAGGGTAATATAATGACAGTAGATGGTAGACCAGGGTAATATAATGACAGTAGATGGTAGACCAGGGTAATATAATGACAGTAGATGGTAGACCAGGGTAATATAATGACAGTAGATGGTAGACCAGGGTAATATAATGACAGTAGAAAGGTAGACCAGGGTAATATAATGACAGTAGATGGTAGACCAGGGTAATATAATGACAGTAGATGGTAGACCAGGTTAATATAATGACAGTAGATGGTAGACCAGGGTAATATAATGACAGTAGATGGTAGACCAGGGTAATATAATGACAGTAGAAAGTAGACCAGGGTAATATAATGACAGTAGATGGTAGACCAGGGTAATATAATGACAGTAGATGGTAGACCAGGGTAATATAATGACAGTAGATGGTAGACCAGGGTAATATAATGACAGTAGATGGTAGACCAGGTTAATATAATGACAGTAGATGGTAGACCAGGGTAATATAATGACAGTAGATGGTAGACCAGGGTAATATAATGACAGTAGAAAGTAGACTAGGGTAATATAATGACAGTAGAAAGTAGACCAGGGTAATATAATGACAGTAGATGGTAGACCAGGGTAATATAATGACAGTAGATGGTAGACCAGGGTAATATAATGACAGTAGATGGTAGACCAGGGTAATATTATATGACAGTAGATGGTAGACCAGGGTAATATAATGACAGTAGATGGTAGACCAGGGTAATATAATGACAGTAGATGGTAGACCAGGGTAATATAATGACAGTAGAAAGTAGACTAGGGTAATATAATGACAGTAGAAAGTAGACCAGGGTAATATAATGACAGTAGATGGTAGACCAGGGTAATATAATGACAGTAGATGGTAGACCAGGGTAATATAATGACAGTAGATGGTAGACCAGGTAATATAATGACAGTAGATGGTAGACCAGGGTAATATAATGACAGTAGATGGTAGACCAGGTAATATAATTGACAGTAGATGGTAGACCAGGGTAATATAATGACAGTAGATGGTAGACCAGGGTAATTTAATGACAGGAGAAAGTAGACTAGGGTAATATAATGACAGTAGAAAGTAGACCAGGGTAATATATTGACAGTAGATGGTAGACCAGGGTAATATAATGACAGTAGATGGTAGACCAGGGTAAATAATGACAGTAGATGGTAGACCAGGGTAATATAATGACAGTAGATGGTAGACCAGGGTAATATAATGACAGTAGATGGTAGACCAGGGTAATATAATGACAGTAGATGGTAGACCAGGGTAATATAATGACAGTAGATGGTAGACCAGGGTAATATAATGACAGTAGATGGTAGACCAGGGTAATATAATGACAGTAGATGGTAGACCAGGGTAATATAATGACAGTAGATGGTAGACCAGGGTAATATAATGACAGTAGATGGTAGACCAGGGTAATATAATGACAGTAGAGGGTAGACCAGGGTAATATAATGACAGTAGAAACCAGGGTAATATAATGACAGTAGATGGTAGACCAGGGTAATATAATGACAGTAGATGGTAGACCAGGTTAATATAATGACAGTAGATGGTAGACCAGGGAAATATAATGACAGTAGATGGTAGACCAGGGTAATATAATGACAGTAGATGGTAGACCAGGGTAATATAATGACAGTAGATGGTAGACCAGGGTAATATAATGACAGTAGAAAGGTAGACCAGGGTAATATAATGACAGTAGATGGTAGACCAGGGTAATATAATGACAGTAGATGGTAGACCAGGGTAATATAATGACAGTAGATGGTAGACCAGGGTAATATAATGACAGTAGATGGTAGACCAGGTTAATATAATGACAGTAGATGGTAGACCAGGGTAATATAATGACAGTAGATGGTAGACCAGGGTAATATAATGACAGTAGATGGTAGACCAGGGTAATATAATGACAGTAGAAAGTAGACCAGGGTAATATAATGACAGTAGATGAAAGACTAGGGTAATATAATGACAGTAGATGGTAGACCAGGGTAATATAATGACAGTAGATGGTAGACCAGGGTAATATAATGACAGTAGATGGTAGACCAGGGTAATATAATGACAGTAGAAAGTAGACCAGGGTAATATAATGACAGTAGATGGTAGACCAGGGTAATATAATGACAGTAGATGGTAGACCAGGTAATATAATGACAGTAGATGGTAGACCAGGGTAATATAATGACAGTAGATGGTAGACCAGGGTAATTTAATGACAGTAGAAAGTAGACTAGGGTAATATAATGACAGTAGAAAGTAGACCAGGGTAATATAATGACAGTAGATGGTAGACCAGGGTAATATAATGACAGTAGATGGTAGACCAGGGTAATATAATGACAGTAGATGGTAGACCAGGTAATATAATGACAGTAGATGGTAGACCAGGGTAATATAATGACAGTAGATGGTAGACCAGGGTAATATAATGACAGTAGATGGTAGACCAGGGTAATATAATGACAGTAGAAAGTAGACCAGGGTAATATAATGACAGTAGATGGTAGACCAGGGTAATATAATGACAGTAGATGGTAGACCAGGGTAATATAATGACAGTAGATGGTAGACCAGGGTAATATAATGACAGTAGATAGACCAGGTTAATATAATGACAGTAGATGGTAGACCAGGGTAATATAATGACAGTAGATGGTAGACCAGGGTAATATAATGACAGTAGACCAGGGTAATATAATGACAGTAGATGGTAGACCAGGGTAATATAATGACAGTAGATGGTAGACCAGGTAATATAATGACAGTAGATGGTAGACCAGGGTAATATAATGACAGTAGATGGTAGACCAGGGTAATTTAATGACAGTAGAAAGTAGACCAGGGTAATATAATGACAGTAGATGGTAGACCAGGGTAATATAATGACAGTAGATGGTAGACCAGGGTAATTTAATGACAGTAGAAAGTAGACTAGGGTAATATAATGACAGTAGAAAGTAGACCAGGGTAATATAATGACAGTAGATGGTAGACCAGGGTAATATAATGACAGTAGATGGTAGACCAGGGTAATATAATGACAGTAGATGGTAGACCAGGGTAATATAATGACAGTAGAAAGGTAGACCAGGGTAATATAATGACAGTAGATGGTAGACCAGGTTAATATAATGACAGTAGATGGTAGACCAGGGTAATATAATGACAGTAGATGGTAGACCAGGGTAATTTAATGACAGGAGAAAGTAGACTAGGGTAATATAATGACAGTAGAAAGTAGACCAGGGTAATATAATGACAGTAGATGGTAGACCAGGGTAATATAATGACAGTAGATGGTAGACCAGGGTAATATAATGACAGTAGATGGTAGACCAGGGTAATATAATGACAGTAGATGTAGACTAGGGTAATATAATGACAGTAGAAAGTAGACCAGGGTAATATATTGACAGTAGATGGTAGACCAGGGTAATATAATGACAGTAGATGGTAGACCAGGGTAATATAATGACAGTAGATGGTAGACCAGGGTAATATAATGACAGTAGATGGTAGACCAGGGTAATATAATGACAGTAGATGGTAGACCAGGGTAATATAATGACAGTAGATGGTAGACCAGGGTAATATAATGACAGTAGATGGTAGACCAGGGTAATATAATGACAGTAGATGGTAGACCAGGGTAATATAATGACAGTAGAAAGGTAGACCAGGGTAATATAATGACAGTAGAAAGTAGACCAGGGTAATATAATGACAGTAGATGGTAGACCAGGGTAATATAATGACAGTAGATGGTAGACCAGGGTAATATAATGACAGTAGATGGTAGACCAGGGTAATATAATGACAGTAGATGGTAGACCAGGTTAATATAATGACAGTAGATGGTAGACCAGGGTAATATAGATGACAGTAGATGGTAGACCAGGGTAATATAATGACAGTAGATGGTAGACCAGGGTAATATTGACAGTAGATGGTAGACCAGGGTAATATAATGACAGTAGATGGTAGACCAGGGTAATATAATGACAGTAGAAAGTAGACTAGGGTAATATAATGACAGTAGAAAGTAGACCAGGGTAATATAATGACAGTAGATGGTAGACCAGGGTAATATAATGACAGTAGATGGTAGACCAGGTAATAATATATTGACAGTAGATGGTAGACCAGGGTAATATAATGACAGTAGAGGGTAGACCAGGGTAATATAATGACAGTAGAAAGTAGACCAGGGTAATATAATGACAGTAGAAAGTAGACCAGGGTAATATATTGACAGTAGATGGTAGACCAGGGTAATATAATGACAGTAGATGGTAGACCAGGGTAATATAATGACAGTAGATGGTAGACCAGGGTAATATAATGACAGTAGATGGTAGACCAGGGTAATATAATGACAGTAGATGGTAGACCAGGGTAATATAATGACAGTAGAAAGTAGACCAGGGTAATATAATGACAGTAGAAAGTAGACCAGGGTAATATAATGACAGTAGAAAGTAGACCAGGGTAATATAATGACAGTAGATGGTAGACCAGGGTAATATAATGACAGTAGATGGTAGACCAGGTTAATATATTGACAGTAGATGGTAGACCAGGGTAATATAATGACAGTAGATGGTAGACCAGGGTAATATAATGACAGTAGATGGTAGACCAGGGTAATATAATGACAGTAGAGGGTAGACCAGGGTAATATAATGACAGTAGATGGTAGACCAGGGTAATATAATGACAGTAGATGGTAGACCAGGGTAATATAATGACAGTAGATGACAGTAGAAAGTAGACCAGGGTAATATATTGACAGTAGATGGTAGACCAGGGTAATGTAATGACAGTAGATGGTAGACCAGGGTAATATAATGACAGTAGATGGAAGACAAGGGTAATATATTGACAGTAGAAAGTAGACTAGGGTAATATAATGACAGTAGATGGTAGACCAGGGTAATATAATGACAGTAGATGGTAGACCAGGGTAATATAATGACAGTAGATGGTAGACCAGGTAATATAATGACAGTAGATGGTAGACCAGGGTAATATAATGACAGTAGATGGTAGACCAGGGTAATATAATGACAGTAGATGGTAGACCAGGGTAATATAATGACAGTAGAAAGTAGACTAGGGTAATATAATGACAGTAGAAAGTAGACCAGGGTAATATAATGACAGTAGAAAGTAGACCAGGGTAATATAATGACAGTAGATGGTAGACCAGGGTAATATAATGACAGTAGATGGTAGACCAGGTTAATATATGACAGTAGATGGTAGACCAGGGTAATATAATGACAGTAGATGGTAGACCAGGGTAATATAATGACAGTAGAAAGTAGACCAGGGTAATATAATGACAGTAGATGGTAGACCAGGGTAATATAATGACAGTAGATGGTAGACCAGGGTAATATAATGACAGTAGAGGGTAGACCAGGGTAATATAATGACAGTAGAGGGTAGACCAGGGTAATTTAATGACAGTAGAAAGTAGACCAGGGTAATATAATGACAGTAGATTGTAGACCAGGGTAATATAATGACAGTAGATGGTAGACCAGGGTAATATAATGACAGTAGAAAGTAGACCAGGGTAATATAATGACAGTAGATGGTAGACCAGGGTAATATAATGACAGTAGAAAGTAGACCAGGGTAATATAATGACAGTAGATGGTAGACCAGGGTAATATAATGACAGTAGATGGTAGACCAGGGTAATATAATGACAGTAGAAAGTAGACCAGGGTAATATAATGACAGTAGAAGGTAGACCAGGGTAATATAATGACAGCAGATGGTAGACCAGGGTAATATAATGACAGTAGATGGTAGATCAGGGTAATATAATGACAGTAGATGGTAGACCAGGGTAATTTAATGACAGTAGAAAGTAGACTAGGGTAATATAATGACAGTAGAAAGTAGACCAGGGTAATATAATGACAGTAGATGGTAGACCAGGGTAATATAATGACAGTAGATGGTAGACCAGGGTAATATAATGACAGTAGATGGTAGACCAGGGTAATTTAATGACAGTAGAAAGTAGACTAGGGTAATATAATGACAGTAGAAAGTAGACCAGGGTAATATAATGACAGTAGATGGTAGACCAGGGTAATATAATGACAGTAGATGGTAGACCAGGGTAATATAATGACAGTAGATGGTAGACCAGGGTAATATAATGACAGTAGATGGTAGACCAGGGTAATATAATGACAGTAGATGGTAGACCAGGGTAATATAATGACAGTAGATGGTAGACCAGGGTAATATAATGACAGTAGATGGTAGACCAGGGTAATATAATGACAGTAGATGGTAGACCAGGGTAATATAATGACAGTAGATGGTAGACCAGGGTAATATAATGACAGTAGATGGTAGACCAGGGTAATATAATGACAGTAGATGGTAGACCAGGGTAATATAATGACAGTAGAAAGTAGACTAGGGTAATATAATGACAGTAGAAAGTAGACCAGGGTAATATAATGACAGTAGATGGTAGACCAGGGTAATATAATGACAGTAGATGGTAGACCAGGGTAATATAATGACAGTAGATGGTAGACCAGGGTAATATAATGACAGTAGATGGTAGACCAGGTTAATAATAAATGACAGTAGATGGTAGACCAGGGTAATATAATGACAGTAGATGGTAGACCAGGGTAATATAATGACAGTAGATGGTAGACCAGGGTAATATAATGACAGTAGATGGTAGACCAGGGTAATATAATGACAGTAGATGGTAGACCAGGGTAATATAATGACAGTAGAAAGTAGACCAGGGTAATATAATGACAGTAGATGGTAGACCAGGGTAATATAATGACAGTAGATGGTAGACCAGGGTAATATAATGACAGTAGATGGTAGACCAGGTTAATATAATGACAGTAGATGGTAGACCAGGGTAATATAATGACAGTAGATGGTAGACCAGGGTAATATAATGACAGTAGATGGTAGACCAGGGTAATATAATGACAGTAGAAAGGTAGACTAGGGTAATATAATGACAGTAGAAAGTAGACTAGGGTAATATAATGACAGTAGAAAGTAGACCAGGGTAATATAATGACAGTAGATGGTAGACCAGGGTAATATAATGACAGTAGATGGTAGACCAGGGTAATATAATGACAGTAGAAAGTAGACCAGGGTAATATAATGACAGTAGATGGTAGACCAGGGTAATATAATGACAGTAGAAAGTAGACCAGGGTAATATAATGACAGTAGATGGTAGACCAGGGTAATATAATGACAGTAGATGGTAGACCAGGGTAATATAATGACAGTAGATGGTAGACCAGGGTAATATAATGACAGTAGATGGTAGACCAGGGTAATATAATGACAGTAGAAAGTAGACCAGGGTAATATAATGACAGTAGATTGTATACCAGGGTAATATAATGACAGTAGAGGGTAGACCAGGGTAATTTAATGACAGTAGAAAGTAGACCAGGGTAATATAATGACAGTAGATGGTAGACCAGGGTAATATATGACAGTAGAAAGTAGACCAGGGTAATATAATGACAGTAGATGGTAGACCAGGGTAATATAATGACAGTAGATGGTAGACCAGGGTAATATAATGACAGTAGATGGTAGACCAGGGTAATATAATGACAGTAGAAGGTAGACCAGGGTAATATAATGACAGTAGATGGTAGACCAGGTTAAGATAATGACAGTAGAAGGTAGACCAGGGTAATATAATGACAGTAGATGGTAGACCAGGGTAATATAATGACAGTAGAAAGTAGACCAGGGTAATATAATGACAGTAGAAAGTAGACCAGGGTAATATAATGACAGTAGATGGTAGACCAGGGTAATATAATGACAGTAGATGGTAGACCAGGGTAATATAACAGTGACAGTAGAGGGTAGACCAGGGTAATTTAATGACAGTAGAAAGTAGACTAGGGTAATATAATGACAGTAGAAAGTAGACCAGGGTAATATAATGACAGTAGATGGTAGACCAGGGTAATATAATGACAGTAGATGGTAGACGAGGGTAATATAATGACAGTAGATGGTAGACCAGGGTAATATAATGACAGTAGATGGTAGACCAGGGTAATATAATGACAGTAGATGGTAGACCAGGGTAATATAATGACAGTAGAAAGTAGACCAGGGTAATATATTGACAGTAGATGGTAGACCAGGGTAATATAATGACAGTAGAGGGTAGACCAGGGTAATTTAATGACAGTAGAATGTAGACTAGGGTAATATAATGACAGTAGATAATGACAGTAGACCAGGGTAATATAATGACAGTAGATGGTAGACCAGGGTAATATAATGACAGTAGATGGTAGACCAGGGTAATATAATGACAGTAGAGGGTAGACCAGGGTAATATAATGACAGTAGAAAGTAGACCAGGGTAATATAATGACAGTAGAAAGTAGACCAGGGTAATATAATGACAGTAGATGGTAGACCAGGGTAATATAATGACAGTAGATGGTAGACCAGGGTAATATAATGACAGTAGATGGTAGACCAGGGTAATATAATGACAGTAGAAAGTAGACCAGGGTAATATAATGACAGTAGATGGTAGACCAGGGTAGTATAATGACAGTAGATGGTAGACCAGGGTAATATAATGACAGTAGATGGTAGACCAGGGTAATATAATGACAGTAGATGGTAGACCAGGGTAATATAATGACAGTAGATGGTAGACCAGGGTAATATAATGACAGTAGATGGTAGACCAGGGTAATATAATGACAGTAGATAGTAGACCAGGGTAATATAATGACAGTAGATGGTAGACCAGGGTAATATAATGACAGTAGATGGTAGACCAGGGTAATATAATGACAGTAGATGGTAGACCAGGGTAATATAATGACAGTAGATGGTAGACCAGGGTAATATAATGACAGTAGAAAGTAGACCAGGGTAATATAATGACAGTAGATGGTAGACCAGGGTAATATAATGACAGTAGATGGTAGACCAGGGTAATATAATGACAGTAGATGGTAGACCAGGGTAATATAATGACAGTAGAAAGTAGACCAGGGTAATATAATGACAGTAGATGGTAGACCAGGGTAATATAATGACAGTAGATGGTAGACCAGGGTAATATAATGACAGTAGATGGTAGACCAGGGTAATATAATGACAGTAGATGGTAGACCAGGGTAATATAATGACAGTAGATGGTGACAGTAGAGATGGTAGACCAGGGTAATATAATGACAGTAGATGGTAGACCAGGGTAATATAATGACAGTAGATGGTAGACCAGGGTAATATAATGACAGTAGATGGTAGACCAGGGTAATATAATGACAGTAGATGGTAGACCAGGGTAATATAATGACAGTAGAAGGTAGACCAGGGTAATATAATGACAGTAGAAAGTAGACCAGGGTAATATAATGACAGTAGAAAGTAGACCAGGGTAATATAATGACAGTAGATGGTAGACCAGGGTAATATAATGACAGTAGATGGTAGACCAGGGTAATATAATGACAGTAGATGTTAGACCAGGGTAATATAATGACAGTAGAGGGTAGACCAGGGTAATATTAATGACAGTAGAAAGTAGACCAGGGTAATATAATGACAGTAGATGTAGACCAGGGTAATATAATGACAGTAGATGGTAGACCAGGGTAATATAATGACAGTAGATGGTAGACCAGGGTAATATAATGACAGTAGATGGTAGACCAGGGTAATATAATGACAGTAGATGGTAGACCAGGGTAATATAATGACAGTAGATGGTAGACCAGGGTAATATAATGACAGTAGATGGTAGACCAGGGTAATATAATGACAGTAGATGGTAGACCAGGGTAATATAATGACAGTAGATGGTAGACCAGGGTAATATAATGACAGTAGATGGTAGACCAGGTTAATATAATGACAGTAGATAGTAGACCAGGGTAATATAATGACAGTAGATGGTAGACCAGGGTAATATAATGACAGTAGAAAGTAGACCAGGGTAATATAATGACAGTAGAAAGTAGACCAGGGTAATATAATGACAGTAGATGGTAGACCAGGTTAATATAATGACAGTAGATGGTAGACCAGGGTAATATAATGACAGTAGATGGTAGACCAGGGTAATATAATGACAGTAGAAAGTAGACCAGGGTAATATAATGACAGTAGATGGTAGACCAGGGTAATATAATGACAGTAGATGGTAGACCAGGGTAATATAATGACAGTAGATGGTAGACCAGGGTAATATAATGACAGTAGATGGTAGACCAGGGTAATATAATGACAGTAGATGGTAGACCAGGGTAATATAATGACAGTAGATGGTAGACCAGGGTAATATAATGACAGTAGATGGTAGACCAGGGTAATATAATGACAGTAGAAAGTAGACCAGGGTAATATAATGACAGTAGATGGTAGACCAGGGTAATATAATGACAGTAGATGACCAGTGAGACCAGGGTAATATAATGACAGTAGATGGTAGACCAGGGTAATATAATGACAGTAGATGGTAGACCAGGGTAATATAATGACAGTAGATGGTAGACCAGGGTAATATAATGACAGTAGATGGTAGACCAGGGTAATATAATGACAGTAGAGGGTAGACCAGGGTAATATAATGACAGTAGAGGGTAGACCAGGGTAATATAATGACAGTAGATGGTAGACGAGGGTAATATAATGACAGTAGAGGGTAGACCAGGGTAATATAATGACAGTAGAGGGTCGGCCAGGGTAATATAATGACAGTAGATGGTAGACCAGGGTAATATAATGACAGTCTAGGGTTGACCAGGGTAATATAATGACAGTAGAGACCAGGGTAATATAATGACAGTAGAAAGAAGACCAGGGTAATATAATGACAATAGATTGTAGGCCAAGTTAATATAATGAGAGTAGATGGTAAACCAGGGTAATATAATGACAGTAGATGGTAGACCAGGGTAATAGAATGATGACAGTAGATGGTAGACCAGGGTAATATAATGACAGTAGATGGTAGACCAGGGTAATATAATGACAGTAGATGGTAGACCAGGGTAATATATTGACAGTAGATGGTAGACCAGGTTAATAGATTGACAGTAGATGGTAGACCAGGGGAATATAATGACAGTAGATGGTAGACCAGGGTAATATAATGACAGGAGAAAGTAGACTAGGGTAATATAATGACAGTAGATGGTAGACCAGGGTAATATAATGACAGTAGATGGTAGACCAGGGTAATATAATGACAGGAGAAAGTAGACCAGGGTAATATAATGATAGTAGATGGTAGACCAGGGTAATTTAATGGCAGGAGAAAGTAGACTAGGGTAATATAATGACAGTAGAAAGTAGACCAGGGTAATATATTGACAGTAGATGGTAGACCAGGGTAATATAATGACAGTAGATGGTAGACCAGGTTAATAGATTGACAGTAGATGGTAGACCAGGGGAATATAATGACAGTAGATGGTAGACCAGGGTAATATAATGACAGTAGAAAGTAGACCAGGGTAATATAATGACAGTAGATGGTAGACCAGGGTAATATAATGACAGTAGATGGTAGACCAGGGTAATATAATGACAGTAGATGGTAGACCAGGGTAATATAATGACAGTAGAAAGTAGACCAGGGTAATATAATGACAGTAGAAAGTAGACCAGGGTAATATAATGACAGTAGATGGTAGACCAGGGTAATATAATGACAGTAGATGGTAGACCAGGGTAATATAATGACAGTAGATGGTAGACCAGGGTAATATAATGACAGTAGATGGTAGACCAGGGTAATATAATGACAGTAGAAAGTAGACCAGGGTAATATAATGACAGTAGATGGTAGACCAGGGTAATATAATGACAGTAGATGGTTGACCAGGGTAGTGGAATGACAGTAGATGGTAGACCAGGGTAATATAATGACAGTAGAAAGTAGACCAGGGTAATATAATGACAGTAGAAAGTAGACCAGGGTAATATAATGACAGTAGATGGTAGACCAGGGTAATATAATGACAGTAGATGGTAGACCAGGGTAATATAATGACAGTAGATGGTAGACCAGGGTAATATAATGACAGTAGATGGTAGACCAGGGTAATATAATGACAGTAGATGGTAGACCAGGGTAATATAATGACAGTAGATGGTAGACCAGGGTAATATAATGACAGTAGATGGTAGACCAGGGTAATATAATGACAGTAGAAAGTAGACTAGGGTAATATAATGACAGTAGAAAGTAGACCAGGGTAATATAATGACAGTAGATGGTAGACCAGGGTAATATAATGACAGTAGATGGTAGACCAGGGTAATATAATGACAGTAGATGGTAGACCAGGGTAATATAATGACAGTAGATGGTAGACCAGGGTAATATAATGACAGTAGAAAGTAGACCAGGGTAATATATTGACAGTAGATGGTAGACCAGGGTAATATAATGACAGTAGATGGTAGACCAGGGTAATATAATGACAGTAGATGGTAGACCAGGGTAATATAATGACAGTAGATGGTAGACCAGGGTAATATAATGACAGTAGATGGTAGACCAGGGTAATATAATGACAGTAGAAAGTAGACCAGGGTAATATATTGACAGTAGATGGTAGACCAGGGTAATATAATGACAGTAGATGGTAGACCAGGGTAATATAATGACAGTAGATGGTAGACCAGGGTAATATAATGACAGTAGATGGTAGACCAGGGTAATATAATGACAGTAGATGGTAGACCAGGGTAATATAATGACAGTAGATGGTAGACCAGGGTAATATAATGACAGTAGATGGTAGACCAGGGTAATATAATGACAGTAGAAAGTAGACCAGGGTAATATAATGACAGTAGAAAGTAGACCAGGGTAATATAATGACAGTAGATGGTAGACCAGGGTAATATAATGACAGTAGATGGTAGACCAGGGTAATATAATGACAGTAGATGGTAGACCAGGGTAATATAATGACAGTAGATGGTAGACCAGGGTAATATAATGACAGTAGATGGTAGACCAGGTTAATATATTGACTGTAGATGGTTGACCAGGGAAATATAATGACAGTAGGTGGTAGACCAGGGTAATATAATGACAGTAGAAAGTAGACCAGGGTAATATAATGACAGTAGAGACCAAGGTAATATAATGACAGTAGATGGTAGACCAGGGTAATATAATGACAGTAGATGGTAGACCAGGGTAATATAATGACAGTAGAAGGTAGACCAGGGTAATATAATGACAGTAGATGGTAGACCAGGGTAATATAATGACAGTAGATGGTAGACCAGGGTAATATAATGACAGTAGATGGTAGACCAGGGTAATATAATGACAGTAGATGGTAGACCAGGGTAATATAATGACAGTAGAGGGTAGACCAGGGTAATATAATGACAGTAGAAAGTAGACCAGGGTAATATAATGACAGTAGAAAGTAGACCAGGGTAATATAATGACAGTAGATGGTAGACCGGGTAATATAATGACAGTAGATGGTAGACCAGACAGTAGATGTAATATAATGACAGTAGAGGGTAGACCAGGGTAATATAATGACAGTAGATGGTAGACCAGGGTAATATAATGACAGTAGAAAGTAGACCAGGGTAATATAATGACAGTAGATGGTAGACCAGGGTAATATAATGACAGTAGATGGTAGACCAGGGTAATATAATGACAGTAGAAAGTAGACCAGGGTAATATAATGACAGTAGATGGTAGACCAGGGTAATATAATGACAGTAGATGGTAGACCAGGGTAATATAATGACAGTAGATGGTAGACCAGGGTAATATAATGACAGTAGATGGTAGACAAGGGTAATATAATGACAGTAGATGGTAGACCAGGGTAATATAATGACAGTAGATGGTAGACCAGGGTAATATAATGACAGTAGATGGTAGACCAGGTTAATATAATGACAGTAGATGGTAGACCAGGGTAATATAATGACAGTAGATGGTAGACCAGGGTAATATAATGACAGTAGAAAGTAGACCAGGGTAATATAATGACAGTAGATGGTAGACCAGGGTAATATAATGACAGTAGATGGTAGACCAGGGTAATATAATGACAGTAGATGGTAGACCAGGGTAATATAATGACAGTAGAAAGTAGACTAGGGTAATATAATGACAGTAGAAAGTAGACCAGGGTAATATATTGACAGTAGATGGTAGACCAGGGTAATATAATGACAGTAGATGGTAGACCAGGGAAATATAATGACAGTAGATGGTAGACCAGGGTAATATAATGACAGTAGAGGGTAGACCAGGGTAATATAATGACAGTAGATGGTAGACCAGGGTAATATAATGACAGTAGAAAGTAGACCAGGGTAATATATTGACAGTAGATGGTAGACCAGGGTAATATAATGACAGTAGATGGTAGACCAGGGTAATATAATGACAGTAGAAGGTAGACTAGGGTAATATAATGACAGTAGAAAGTAGACCAGGGTAATATATTGACAGTAGATGGTAGACCAGGGTAATATAATGACAGTAGATGGTAGACCAGGGTAATATAATGACAGTAGAGGGTAGACCAGGGTAATATAATGACAGTAGAGGGTAGACCAGGGTAATATAATGACAGTAGAACGTAGACCAGGGTAATATAATGACAGTAGATGTAGACCAGGGTAATATAATGACAGTAGAGGGTAGACCAGGGTAATTTAATGACAGTAGAAAGTAGACTAGGGTAATATAATGACAGTAGAAAGTAGACCAGGGTAATATAATGACAGTAGATGGTAGACCAGGGTAATATAATGACAGTAGATGGTAGACCAGAGTAATATAATGACAGTAGATGGTAGACCAGGGTAATATAATGACAGTAGATGGTAGACCAGGGTAATATAATGACAGTAGATGGTAGACCAGGTAATATATTGACAGTAGATGGTAGACCAGGGAATATAATGACAGTAGATGGTAGACCAGGTAAATAGATTGACAGTAGATGGTAGACCAGGGAATATAATGACAGTAGATGGTAGACCAGGGTAATTTAATGGCAGGAGAAAGTAGACTAGGGTAATATAATGACAGTAGAAAGTAGACCAGGGTACTATAATGACAGTAGATGGTAGACCAGGTTAATAGATTGACAGTAGATGGTAGACCAGGGTAATATAATGACAGTAGATGGTAGAACAGGGTAATTTAATGACAGTAGAAAGTAGACTAGGGTAATATAATGACAGTAGAAAGTAGACCAGGGTAATATAATGACAGTAGATGGTAGACCAGGGTAATATAATGACAGTAGATGGTAGACCAGGTAATATAATGACAGTAGATGGTAGACCAGGGTAATATAATGACAGTAGATGGTAGACCAGGGTAATATAATGACAGTAGAAAGGTAGACCAGGGTAATATAATGACAGTAGATGGTAGACCAGGGTAATATATTGACAGTAGATGGTAGACCAGGGTAATATAATGACAGTAGATGGTAGACCAGGGTAATATAATGACAGTAGAAAGTAGACTAGGGTAATATAATGACAGTAGAAAGTAGACCAGGGTAATATAATGACAGTAGATGGTAGACCAGGGTAATATAATGACAGTAGATGGTAGACCAGGGTAATATAATGACAGTAGATGGTAGACCAGGGTAATATAATGACAGTAGATGGTAGACCAGGGTAATATAATGACAGTAGATGGTAGACCAGGGTAATATAATGACAGTAGAAAGTAGACCAGGGTAATATAATGACAGTAGATGGTAGACCAGGGTAATATAATGACAGTAGAAAGTAGACCAGGGTAATTTAATGACAGTAGAAAGTAGACCAGGGTAATATATTGACAGTAGATGGTAGACCAGGGTAATATAATGACAGTAGAGGGTAGACCAGGGTAATTTAATGACAGTAGAAAGTAGACCAGGGTAATATAATGACAGTAGATGGTAGACCAGGTTAATATAATGACAGTAGAGACCAGGGTAATATAATGACAGTAGATGGTAGACCAGGGTAATATAATGACAGTAGAGGGTAGACCAGGGTAATTTAATGACAGTAGAAAGTAGACCAGGGTAATATAATGACAGTAGAGGGTAGACCAGGGTAATTTAATGACAGTAGAAAGTAGACCAGGGTAATATAATGACAGTAGATGGTAGACCAGGATAATATAATGACAGTAGATGGTAGACCAGGGTAATATAATGACAGTAGATGGTAGACCAGGGTAATATAATGACAGTAGATGGTAGACCAGGGTAATATAATGACAGTAGATGGTAGACCAGGGTAATATAATGACAGTGGAACAGACTTGCATCTATAATGACAGTAGAAAGTAGACCAGGGTAATATAATGACAGTAGAAAGTAGACCAGGGTAATATAATGACAGTAGAAGAGTAGACCAGGTGTAATATAATGACAGTAGATGGCGTCGTGAGGGTAGTTTGTACCATTGGGGGCCAATGACAGTAACAGTTTTGACTGGGCTGAATGACAGTGGTAGAGGGTAGGCCAGAGGTGGATAATAGTAATGACAGTAGATCAGAGCCTAGACCAGGGTAATATAATGACAGCTAGACCAGGCGAGACCAGGTCTTGTAATATAATGACAGTAGATGGTAGACCAGGGTAATATAATGACAGTTGAACAGACCAGAATATAAGACCAGAGGTAATATAATGACAGTAGAGGGTAGACCAGGGTAATTGACAGTAGATAGACGGGTAATATGACAGTAGAAATTAGACCAGGGTAATATAATGACAGTAGATGTAGACCAGGGTAATATAATGACAGTAGATGTTGTAGACCAGGAACCTAATATAATGACAGTAGATGGTAGACCAGGGTAATATAATGACAGTAGATGGTAGACCAGGGTGATATAATGACAGAACGTCAGGGTAATAGGATGACAGGTTCTTAGATGGTAGACCAGGGTAATATAATGACAGTAGATGGTAGACCAGGGCAGTAGGAAGACAGTAGAGCTCCGGGTCTATGACAGTGAGGTTCAGACCAGGTGGTAATATAATGACAGTAGATGGTGAGAGGGTAATATAATGACAGTAGATGGTAGACAGGGTAATATAATGACAGTAGATGGTAGACCAGGGTAATATAATGACAGTAGAAAGTAGACCAGGGTAATATAATGACAGTAGATGGTAGACCAGGGTAATATAATGACAGTAGATGGTAGACCAGGGTAATATAATGACAGTAGAAAGTAGACCAGGGTAATATAATGACAGTAGAAAGTAGACCAGGGTAATATAATGACAGTAGATGGTAGATCAGGGTAATATAATGACAGTAGAAAGTAGACCAGGGTAATATATTGACAGTAGATGGTAGACCAGGGTAATATAATGACAGTAGATGGTAGACCAGGGTAATATAATGACAGTAGATGGTAGACCAGGGTAATATAATGACAGTAGATGGTAGACCAGGGTAATATAATGACAGTAGATGGTAGACCAGGGTAATATAATGACAGTAGATGGTAGACCAGGGAAATATAATGACAGTAGATGGTAGATCAGGGTAATATAATGACAGTAGATGGTAGACCAGGGTAATATAATGACAGTAGATGGTAGATCAGGGTAATATAATGACAGTAGAAAGTAGACCAGGGTAATATAATGACAGTAGATGGTAGACCAGGGTAATATAATGACAGTAGATGGTAGACCAGGGTAATATAATGACAGTAGATGGTAGACCAGGGTAATATAATGACAGTAGAAAGTAGACTAGGGTAATATAATGACAGTAGAAAGTAGACTAGGGTAATATAATGACAGTAGAAAGTAGACCAGGGTAATATAATGACAGTAGATGGTAGACCAGGGTAATATAATGACAGTAGATGGTAGACCAGGTTAATATAATGACAGTAGAATGTAGACCAGGGTAATATAATGACAGTAGATGGTAGACCAGGGTAATTTAATGACAGTAGAAAGTAGACTAGGGTAATATAATGACAGTAGAAAGTAGACCAGGGTAATATATTGACAGTAGATGGTAGACCAGGGTAATATAATGACAGTAGATGGTAGACCAGGGTAATATAATGACAGTAGAGGGTAGACCAGGGTAATTTAATGACAGTAGAAAGTAGACCAGGGTAATATAATGACAGTAGAAAGTAGACCAGGGTAATATAATGACAGTAGATGGTAGACCAGGGTAATATAATGACAGTAGAGGGTAGACCAGGGTAATTTAATGACAGTAGAAAGTAGACTAGGGTAATATAATGACAGTAGAAAGTAGACCAGGGTAATATATTGACAGTAGATGGTAGACCAGGGTAATATAATGACAGTAGAAAGTAGACTAGGGTAATATAATGACAGTAGATGGTAGACCAGGGTAATATATTGACAGTAGATCGTAGACCAGGGTAATATAATGACAGTAGATGTTAGACCAGGGTAATATAATGACAGTAGAGGGTAGACCAGGGTAATATAATGACAGTAGAGGGTAGACCAGGGTAATATAATGACAGTAGAAAGTAGACCAGGGTAATATAATGACAGTAGATTGTATACCAGGGTAATATAATGACAGTAGATGGTAGACCAGGGTAATTTAATGGCAGGAGAAAGTAGACTAGGGTAATATAATGACAGTAGATGGTAGACCAGGGAAATATAATGACAGTAGATGGTAGATCAGGGTAATATAATGACAGTAGAGGGTAGACCAGGTTAATATAATGACAGTAGATGGTAGACCAGGGTAATATAATGACAGTAGATGGTAGACCAGGTTAATATAATGACAGTAGAGGGTAGACCAGGTTAATATAATGACAGTAGATGGTAGACCAGGGTAATATAATGACAGTAGATGGTAGACCAGGGTAATATAATGACAGTAGAAATGGTAGACTAGGGTAATATAATGACAGTAGAAAGTAGACCAGGGTAATATATTGACAGTAGATGGTAGACCAGGGTAATATAATGACAGTAGATGGTAGACCAGGGTAATATAATGACAGTAGATTTAGATTTAAGTCATTTAGACAGATAATGACTTAGATGCGACTTAGGGTAAATATATGACAGTAGATGGTGACAACCAGGGAATAGCCAATGACAGTAGATGGGGAGAAGGGGGTAATATAATGACAGTAGATTAGACCAGGTAATATTGACAAGAGGTAGACCAGGTTTCAGGTAGACCAGGTGGTATATTGACAGTAGATGGTAGGGAGTTTGTATAATGACAGTAGAACAGTAGACTGGGCTGAGGGTAATATAATGACAGTGGTAGGGAGGCGAGCAGGCCAGAGGTGGATAACGCAGTGCCCTTGTTTGGGTGTAGGGTAGATCAGAGTAATATAATGACAGTAGATGGTAGGCAGCACCATGGTCTTGACGGATAGAGCTGGAATATAGTGGAGAGAGCGGAGACCAGGTAATATAATGACAGTAGATGTAGACCAGGGTAATATAATGACAGTAGATGTAGGGGTTTAATGACAGGCAGGGTACCAGCCAACAGCGATGACAGTAATCAAGACCAGGGTAGATATAATGACAGTAGATGCCTAGACCAGGAATATAATGACTGAGTGAGGCAGGGTAGACAGTAGGGATGTTGACCAGAATATAATGACAGGAACGGGAGACCAGGGTAATATAATGACAGTAGATGAGAACGTCAGGGTGTTGTCCAGGATCACGCCAAGGTTCTTGACAGCTCTGGGAGGAGGACACAATGGAGTTGTCAACCGTGATGGCGAGATCATGATGACAGTAGAACGGGCAGTAATATAATGACAGGAGAGGAGTAGACTTGGAGGTTCAATATAATGATCAGTAGATCCACACTGAATATAATCTGCCAGACATGCAGAGATGCGATGGTAGACCTGGTCATCCCAGTAGACAGTAGAACAGGGTAATATAATGACAGTAGAGGGTAGACCAGGGTAATTTAATGACAGTAGAAAGTAGACCAGGGTAATATAATGACAGTAGATTGTATACCAGGGTAATATAATGACAGTAGATGGTAGACCAGGGTAATTTAATGGCAGGAGAAAGTAGACTAGGGTAATATAATGACAGTAGAAAGTAGACCAGGGTAATATAATGACAGTAGATGGTAGATCAGGGTAATATAATGACAGTAGAAAGTAGACCAGGGTAATATATTGACAGTAGATGGTAGACCAGGGTAATATAATGACAGTAGATGGTAGACCAGGGTAATATAATGACAGTAGATGGTAGACCAGGGTAATATAATGACAGTAGATGGTAGACCAGGGTAATATAATGACAGTAGATGGTAGACCAGGTTAATAGATTGACAGTAGATGGTAGACCAGGGAAATATAATGACAGTAGATGGTAGATCAGGGTAATATAATGACAGTAGATGGTAGACCAGGGTAATATAATGACAGTAGATGGTAGATCAGGGTAATATAATGACAGTAGAAAGTAGACCAGGGTAATATAATGACAGTAGATGGTAGACCAGGGTAATATAATGACAGTAGATGGTAGACCAGGGTAATATAATGACAGTAGATGGTAGACCAGGGTAATTTAATGACAGTAGAAAGTAGACTAGGGTAATATAATGACAGTAGAAAGTAGACTAGGGTAATATAATGACAGTAGAAAGTAGACCAGGGTAATATAATGACAGTAGATGGTAGACCAGGGTAATATAATGACAGTAGATGGTAGACCAGGTTAATATAATGACAGTAGAAAGTAGACCAGGGTAATATAATGACAGTAGATGGTAGACCAGGGTAATTTAATGACAGTAGAAAGTAGACTAGGGTAATATAATGACAGTAGAAAGTAGACCAGGGTAATATATTGACAGTAGATGGTAGACCAAGGTAATATAATGACAGTAGATGGTAGACCAGGGTAATATAATGACAGTAGAGGGTAGACCAGGGTAATATAATGACAGTAGAGGGTAGACCAGGGTAATTTAATGACAGTAGAAAGTAGACCAGGGTAATATAATGACAGTAGATTGTATACCAGGGTAATATAATGACAGTAGATGGTAGACCAGGGTAATTTAATGGCAGGAGAAAGTAGACCAGGGTAATATAATGACAGTAGAAAGTAGACTAGGGTAATATATTGACAGTAGATGGTAGACCAGGGTAATATAATGACAGTAGAAAGTAGACTAGGGTAATATAATGACAGTAGATGGTAGACCAGGGTAATATAATGACAGTAGAGGGTAGACAAGGGTAATATAATAACAGGAGATGGTAGACCAGGGTAATATAATGACAGTAGATGTTAGACCAGGGTAATATAATGACAGTAGAGGGTAGACCAGGGTAATTTAGTGACAGTAGAAAGTAGACCAGGGTAATATAATGACAGTAGATGGTAGACCAGGGTCATATAATGACAGTAGATGGTAGACCAGGGTAATACAATGACAGTAGAGGGTAGACTAGGGTAATATAATGACAGTAGATGGTAGACCAGGGAAATATAATGACAGTAGATGGTAGATCAGGGTAATATAATGACAGTAGATGGTAGACCAGGGTAATATAATGACAGTAGATGGTAAGATCAGGGTAATATAATGACAGTAGAAAGTAGACCAGGGTAATATATTGACAGTAGATGGTAGACCAGGGTAATATAATGACAGTAGATGGTAGACCAGGGTAATATAATGACAGTAGATGGTAGACCAGGGTAATATAATGACAGTAGAAAGTAGACTAGGGTAATATAATGACAGTAGAAAGTAGACTAGGGTAATATAATGACAGTAAAAAAGTAGACCAGGGTAATATAATGACAGTAGATGGTAGACCAGGGTAATATAATGACAGTAGATGGTAGACCAGGTTAATATATTGACAGTAGAAAGTAGACCAGGGTAATATAATGACAGTAGATGGTAGATCAGGGTAATATAATGACAGTAGAAAGTAGACCAGGGTAATATATTGACAGTAGATGGTAGACCAGGGTAATATAATGACAGTAGATGGTAGACCAGGGTAATATAATGACAGTAGATGGTAGACCAGGGTAATATAATGACAGTAGATGGTAGACCAGGGTAATATAATGACAGTAGATGGTAGACCAGGTTAATAGATTGACAGTAGATGGTAGACCAGGGAAATATAATGACAGTAGATGGTAGATCAGGGTAATATAATGACAGTAGATGGTAGACCAGGGTAATATAATGGCAGTAGATGGTAGACCAGGGTAATATAATGACAGTAGAAAGTAGACCAGGGTAATATATTGACAGTAGATGGTAGACCAGGGTAATATAATGACAGTAGATGGTAGACCAGGGTAATATAATGACAGTAGATGGTAGACCAGGGTAATATAATGACAGTAGAAAGTAGACTAGGGTAATATAATGACAGTAGAAAGTAGACTAGGGTAATATAATGACAGTAGAAAGTAGACCAGGGTAATATAATGACAGTAGATGGTAGACCAGGGTAATATAATGACAGTAGATAGTAGACCAGGTTAATAGATTGACAGTAGAAAGTAGACCAGGGTAATATAATGACAGTAGATGGTAGACCAGGGTAATTTAATGACAGTAGAAAGTAGACTAGGGTAATATAATGACAGTAGAAAGTAGACCAGGGTAATATATTGACAGTAGATGGTAGACCAGGGTAATATAATGACAGTAGATGGTAGACCAGGGTAATATAATGACAGTAGAGGGTAGACCAGGGTAATATAATGACAGTAGAGGGTAGACCAGGGTAATTTAATGACAGTAGAAAGTAGACCAGGGTAATATAATGACAGTAGATTGTAGACCAGGGTAATATAATGACAGTAGATGGTAGACCAGGGTAATTTAATGGCAGGAGAAAGTAGACTAGGGTAATATAATGACAGTAGAAAGTAGACCAGGGTAATATAATGACAGTAGATGGTAGACCAGGGTAATATAATGACAGTAGAAAGTAGACTAGGGTAATATAATGACAGTAGAAAGTAGACCAGGGTAATATATTGACAGTAGATGGTAGACCAGGGTAATATAATGACAGTAGATGGTAGACCAGGGTAATATAATGACAGTAGAAATTAGACCAGGGTAATATAATGACAGTAGATGGTAGATCAGGGTAATATAATGACAGTAGAGACCAGGGTAATATAATGACAGTAGATTGTAGACCAGGGTAATATAATGACAGTAGATGGTAGACCAGGGCAATTTAATGACAGGAGAAAGTAGACTAGGGTAATATAATGACAGTAGAAAGTAGACCAGGGTAATATAATGACAGTAGATGGTAGATCAGGGTAATATAATGACAGTAGAAAGTACACCAGGGTAATATATTGACAGTAGATGGTAGACCAGGGAAATATAATGACAGTAGATGGTAGATCAGGGTAATATAATGACAGTAGATGGTAGACCAGGGTAATATAATGACAGTAGATGGTAGATCAGGGTAATATAATGACAGTAGAAAGTAGACCAGGGTAATATATTGACAGTAGATGGTAGACCAGGGTAATATAATGACAGTAGATGGTAGACCAGGGTAATATAATGACAGTAGATGGTAGACCAGGGTAATTTAATGACAGTAGAAAGTAGACTAGGGTAATATAATGACAGTAGAAAGTAGACTAGGGTAATATAATGACAGTAGAAAGTAGACCAGGGTAATATAATGACAGTAGATGGTAGACCAGGGTAATATAATGACAGTAGATGGTAGACCAGGTTATAATAGATTGACAGTAGAAAGTAGACCAGGGTAATATAATGACAGTAGATGGTAGACCAGGGTAATTTAATGACAGTAGAAAGTAGACTAGGGTAATATAATGACAGTAGAAAGTAGACCAGGGTAATATATTGACAGTAGATGGTAGACCAAGGTAATATAATGACAGTAGAAAGTAGACCAGGGTAATATAATGACATAGGTGGTAGACCAGGGTAATATAATGACAGTAGATGCTAGACCAGGTTAATAGATTGACAGTAGAAAGTAGACCAGAGTAATATAATGACAGTAGATGGTAGACCAGGGTAATTTAATGACAGTAGAAAGTAGACTAGGGTAATATAATGACAGTAGAAAGTAGACTAGGGTAATATATTGACAGTAGATGGTAGACCAAGGTAATATAATGACAGTAAATGGTAGACCAGGGTAATATAATGACAGTAGAGGGTAGACCAGGGTAATTTAATGACAGTAGAATGTAGACCAGGGTAATATAATGACAGTAGAAAGTAGACCAGGGTAATATAATGACAGTAGAAAGTAGACCAGGGTAATATAATGACAGTAGATGGTAGACCAGGGTAATATAATGACAGTAGATGGTAGACCAGGTTAATAGATTGACAGTAGATGGTAGACCAGGGTAATATAATGACAGTAGATGGTAGATCAGGGTAATATAATGACAGTAGAAAGTAGACCAGGGTAATATATTGACAGTAGATGGTAGACCAGGGTAATATAATGACAGTAGATGGTAGACCAGGGTAATATAATGACAGTAGATGGTAGACCAGGGTAATATAATGACAGTAGATGGTAGACCAGGGTAATATAATGACAGTAGATGGTAGACCAGGTTAATAGATTGACAGTAGATGGTAGACCAGGGAAATATAATGACAGTAGATGGTAGATCAGGGTAATATAATGACAGTAGATGGTAGACCAGGGTAATATAATGACAGTAGATGGTAGGTCAGGGTAATATAATGACAGTAGAAAGTAGACCAGGGTAATATATTGACAGTAGATGGTAGACCAGGGTAATATAATGACAGTAGATGGTAGACCAGGGTAATATAATGACAGTAGATGGTAGACCAGGGTAATTAATGACAGTAGAAAGTAGACTAGGGTAATATAATGACAGTAGAAAGTAGACTAGGGTAATATAATGACAGTAGAAAGTAGACCAGGGTAATATAATGACAGTAGATGGTAGACCAGGGTAATATAATGACAGTAGATGGTAGACCAGGGTAATATAATGACAGTAGAAAGTAGACCAGGGTAATATAATGACAGTAGATGGTAGACCAGGGTAATTTAATGACAGTAGAAAGTAGACTAGGGTAATATAATGACAGTAGAAAGTAGACCAGGGTAATATATGGACAGTAGATGGTAGACCAAGGTAATATAATGACAGTAGATGGTAGACCAGGGTAATATAATGACAGTAGAGGGTAGACCAGGGTAATATAATGACAGTAGAGGGTAGACCAGGGTAATTTAATGACAGTAGAAAGTAGACCAGGGTAATATAATGACAGTAGATTGTATACCAGGGTAATATAATGACAGTAGATGGTAGACCAGGGTAATTTAATGACAGGAGAAAGTAGACTAGGGTAATATAATGACAGTAGAAAGTAGACCAGGGTAATATATTGACAGTAGATGGTAGACCAGGGTAATATAATGACAGTAGAAAGTAGACTAGGGTAATATAATGACAGTAGAAAGTAGACCAGGGTAATATATTGACAGTAGATCGTAGACCAGGGTAATATAATGACAGTAGATGTTAGACCAGGGTAATATAATGACAGTAGAGGTAGACCAGGGTAATATAATGACAGTAGAGGGTAGACCAGGGTAATTTAATGACAGTAGAAAGTAGACCAGGGTAATATAATGACAGTAGATTGTATACCAGGGTAATATAATGACAGTAGATGGTAGACCAGGGTAATTTAATGACAGGAGAAAGTAGACTAGGGTAATATAATGACAGTAGAAAGTAGACCAGGGTAATATAATGACAGTAGATGGTAGATCAGGGTAATATAATGACAGTAGAAAGTACACCAGGGTAATATATTGACAGTAGATGGTAGACCAGGGAAATATAATGACAGTAGATGGTAGATCAGGGTAATATAATGACAGTAGATGGTAGACCAGGGTAATATAATGGCAGTAGATGGTAAGATCAGGGTAATATAATGACAGTAGAAAGTAGACCAGGGTAATATATTGACAGTAGATGGTAGACCAGGGTAATATAATGACAGTAGATGGTAGACCAGGGTAATATAATGACAGTAGATGGTAGACCAGGGTAATTTAATTACAGTAGAAAGTAGACTAGGGTAATATAATGACAGTAGAAAGTAGACTAGGGTAATATAATGACAGTAGAAAGTAGACCAGGGTAATATAATGACAGTAGATGGTAGACCAGGGTAATATAATGACAGTAGATGGTAGACCAGGTTAATAGAATTGACAGTAGAAAGTAGACCAGGGTAATATAATGACAGTAGATGGTAGACCAGGGTAATTTAATGACAGTAGAAAGTAGACTAGGGTAATATAATGACAGTAGAAAGTAGACCAGGGTAATATATTGACAGTAGATGGTAGACCAAGGTAATATAATGACAGTAAATGGTAGACCAGGGTAATATAATGACAGTAGAGGGTAGACCAGGGTAATATAATGACAGTAGAGGGTAGACCAGGGTAATTTAATGACAGTAGAAAGTAGACCAGGGTAATATAATGACAGTAGAAAGTAGACCAGGGTAATATAATGACAGTAGATGGTAGACTAGGGTAATATAATGACAGTAGAAAGTAGACCAGGGTAATATAATGACAGTAGATGGTAGACCAGGGTAATATAATGACAGTAGAGGGTAGACCAGGGTAATATAATGACAGTAGAAAGTAGACCAGGGTAATATATTGACAGTAGATGGTAGACCAGGGTAATATAGGGACAGTAGATGGTAGACCAGGTTAATATATTGACAGTAGAAAGTAGACTAGGGTAATAGATTGAACTTAAATGGTAGACCAAGGAAGTATAATGACAGTAGATGGTAGACCAGGGTAATATAATGACAGTAGAGGGTAGACCAGGGTAATATAATGACAGTAGAGGGTAGACCAGGGTAATTTAATGACAGTAGAAAGTAGACCAGGGTAATATAATGACAGTAGATGGTAGACCAGGGTAATATAATGACAGTAGAGGGTAGACCAGGGTAATATAATGACAGTAGATGGTAGACCAGGGTAATATAGGGACAGTAGATGGTAGATCAGGGTAATATAATGACAGTAGAAAGTACACCAGGGTAATATATTGACAGTAGATGGTAGACCAGGGAAATATAATGACAGTAGATGGTAGATCAGGGTAATATAATGACAGTAGATGGTAGACCAGGGTAATATAATGGCAGTAGATGGTAAGACCAGGGTAATATAATGACAGTAGAAAGTAGACCAGGGTAATATATTGACAGTAGATGGTAGACCAGGGTAATATAATGACAGTAGATGGTAGACCAGGGTAATATAATGACAGTAGATGGTAGACCAGGGTAATTTAATGACAGTAGAAAGTAGACTAGGGTAATATAATGACAGTAGAAAGTAGACTAGGGTAATATAATGACAGTAGAAAGTAGACCAGGGTAATATAATGACAGTAGATGGTAGACCAGGGTAATATAATGACAGTAGATGGTAGACCAGGTTAATAGATTGACAGTAGAAAGTAGACCAGGGTAATATAATGACAGTAGATGGTAGACCAGGGTAATTTAATGACAGTAGAAAGTAGACTAGGGTAATATAATGACAGTAGAAAGTAGACCAGGGTAATATATTGACAGTAGATGGTAGACCAAGGTAATATAATGACAGTAAATGGTAGACCAGGGTAATATAATGACAGTAGAGGTAGACCAGGGTAAAATATAATGACAGTAGAGGGTAGACCAGGGTAATTTAATGACAGTAGAAAGTAGACCAGGGTAATATAATGACAGTAGAAAGTAGACCAGGGTAATATATTGACAGTAGATGGTAGACTAGGGTAATATAATGACAGTAGAAAGTAGACCAGGGTAATATAATGACATAGGTGGTAGACCAGGGTAATATAACGACAGTAGATGCTAGACCAGGTTAATATAGATTGACAGTAGAAAGTAGACCAGGGTAATATAATGACAGTAGATGGTAGACCAGGGTAATTTAATGACAGTAGAAAGTAGACTAGGGTAATATAATGACAGTAGAAAGTAGACCAGGGTAATATATTGACAGTAGATGGTAGACCAAGGTAATATAATGACAGTAAATGGTAGACCAGGGTAATATAATGACAGTAGATGGTAGACCAGGGTAATATAATGACAGTAGAGGGTAGACCAGGGTAATTTAATGACAGTAGAAAGTAGACCAGGGTAATATAATGACAGTAGAAAGTAGACCAGGGTAATATATTGACAGTAGATGGTAGACCAGGGTAATATAATGACAGTAGAAAGTAGACTAGGGTAATATAATGACAGTAGAAAGTAGACCAGGGTAATATATTGACAGTAGATAGTAGACCAGGGTAATATAATGACAGTAGATGGTAGACCAGGGTAATATAATGACAGTAGAGGGTAGACCAGGGTAATATAATGACAGTAGAAAGTAGACCAGGGTAATATAATGACAGTAGATTGTATACCAGGGTAATATAATGACAGTAGATGGTAGACCAGGGTAATTTAATGGCAGGAGAAAGTAGACTAGGGTAATATAATGACAGTAGAAAGTAGACCAGGGTAATATAATTACAGTAGATGGTAGATCAGGGTAATATAATGACAGTAGAAAGTAGACCAGGGTAATATATTGACAGTAGATGGTAGACCAGGGTAATATAATGACAGTAGATGGTAGACCAGGGTAATATAATGACAGTAGATGGTAGACCAGGGTAATATAATGACAGTAGAAAGTAGACCAGGGTAATAGATTGACAGTAGAAAGTAGACCAGGGTAATATAATGACAGTAGATGGTAGACCAGGGTAAGTTAATGACAGTAGAAAGTAGACTAGGGTAATATAATGACAGTAGAAAGTAGACTAGGGTAATATAATGACAGTAGATGGTAGACCAGGTTAATAGATTGACAGTAGATGGTAGATCAGGGTAATATAATGACAGTATAGGGTAGACCAGGGTAATATAATGACAGTAGAGGGTAGACCAGGGTAATTTAATGACAGTAGAAAGTAGACCAGGGTAATATAATGACAGTAGAAAGTAGACTAGGGTAATATAATGACAGTAGAAAGTAGACCAGGGTAATATAATGACAGTAGAAAGTAGACTAGGGTAATATAATGACAGTAGAAAGTAGACCAGGGTAATATAATGACAGTAGAAAGTAGACTAGGGTAATATAATGACAGTAGATGGTAGACCAGGTTAATATAATGACAGTAGATGGTAGATCAGGGTAATATAATGACAGTAGAGGGTAGACCAGGGTAATATAATGACAGTAGATTCTATACCAGGGTAATATAATGACAGTAGATGGTAGACCAGGGTAATTTAATGGCAGGAGAAAGTAGACTAGGGTAATATAATGACAGTAGAAAGTAGACCAGGGTAATATAATGACAGTAGATGGTAGATCAGGGTAATATAATGACAGTAGAAAGTAGACCAGGGTAATATATTGACAGTAGATGGTAGACCAGGGTAATATAATGACAGTAGATGGTAGACCAGGGTAATATAATGACAGTAGATGGTAGACCAGGGTAATATAATGACAGTAGATGGTAGACCAGGTTAATAGATTGACAGTAGAAAGTAGACCAGGGTAATATAATGACAGTAGATGGTAGACCAGGGTAATTTAATGACAGTAGAAAGTAGACTAGGGTAATATAATGACAGTAGAAAGTAGACCAGGGTAATATATTGACAGTAGATGGTAGACCAGGGTAATTTAATGACAGTAGAAAGTAGACTAGGGTAATATAATGACAGTAGAAAGTAGACCAGGGTAATATATTGACAGTAGATGGTAGACCAGGGTAATATAATGACAGTAGAAGGTAGACCAGGGTAATATAATGACAGTAGAGGGTAGACCAGGGTGATTTAATGACAGTAGATGCTAGACCAGGTTAATAGATTGACAGTAGAAAGTAGACCAGGGTAATATAATGACAGTAGATGGTAGACCAGGGTAATTTAATGACAGTAGAAAGTAGACTAGGGTAATATAATGACAGTAGAAAGTAGACTAGGGTAATATATTGACAGTAGATGGTAGACCAAGGTAATATAATGACAGTAAATGGTAGACCAGGGTAATATAATGACAGTAGAGGGTAGACCAGGGTAATATAATGACAGTAGAGGGTAGACCAGGGTAATTTAATGACAGTAGAAAGTAGACCAGGGTAATATAATGACAGTAGAAAGTAGACTAGGGTAATATAATGACAGTAAAAAGTAGACCAGGGTAATATAATGACAGTAGATGGTAGACCAGGGTAATATAATGACAGTAGATGGTAGACCAGGTTAATAGATTGACAGTAGAAAGTAGACCAGGGTAATATAATGACAGTAGATGGTAGATCAGGGTAATATAATGACAGTAGAAAGTAGACCAGGGTAATATATTGACAGTAGATGGTAGACCAGGGTAATATAATGACAGTAGATGGTAGACCAGGGTAATATAATGACAGTAGATGGTAGACCAGGGTAATATAATGACAGTAGATGGTAGACCAGGGTAATATAATGACAGTAGATGGTAGACCAGGTTAATAGATTGAAAGTAGATGGTAGACCAGGGAAATATAATGACAGTAGATGGTAGATCAGGGTAATATAATGACAGTAGATGGTAGACCAGGGTAATATAATGGCAGTAGATGGTAGGTCAGGGTAATATAATGACAGTAGAAAGTAGACCAGGGTAATATATTGACAGTAGATGGTAGACCAGGGTAATATAATGACAGTAGATGGTAGACCAGGGTAATATAATGACAGTAGATGGTAGACCAGGGTAATTTAATGACAGTAGAAAGTAGACTAGGGTAATATAATGACAGTAGAAAGTAGACTAGGGTAATATAATGACAGTAGAAAGTAGACCAGGGTAATATAATGACAGTAGATGGTAGACCAGGGTAATATAATGACAGTAGATGGTAGACCAGGTTAATAGATTGACAGTAGAAAGTAGACCAGGGTAATATAATGACAGTAGATGGTAGACCAGGGTAATTTAATGACAGTAGAAAGTAGACTAGGGTAATATAATGACAGTAGAAAGTAGACCAGGGTAATATATTGACAGTAGATGGTAGACCAGGGTAATATAATGACAGTAGATGGTAGACCAGGGTAATATAATGACAGTAGAGGGTAGACCAGGGTAATATAATGACAGTAGAAAGTAGACCAGGGTAATATAATGACAGTAGATTGTAGACCAGGGTAATATAATGACAGTAGATGGTAGACCAGGGTAATTTAATGGCAGGAGAAAGTAGACTAGGGTAATATAATGACAGTAGAAAGTAGATCAGGGTAATATATTGACAGTAGATGGTAGACCAGGGTAATTTAATGACAGTAGAAAGTAGACTAGGGTAATATAATGACAGTAGAAAGTAGACCAGGGTAATATATTGACAGTAGATCGTAGACCAGGGTAATATAATGACAGTAGATGTTAGACCGGGGTAATATAATGACAGTAGAGGGTAGACCAGGGTAATATAATGACAGTAGAGGGTAGACCAGGGTAATTTAATGACAGTAGAAAGTAGACCAGGGTAATATAATGACAGTAGATTGTATACCAGGGTAATATAATGACAGTAGATGGTAGACCAGGGTAATTTAATGGCAGGAGAAAGTAGACTAGGGTAATATAATGACAGTAGAAAGTAGACCAGGGTAATATAATGACAGTAGATGGTAGATCAGGGTAATATAATGACAGTAGAAAGTAGACCAGGGTAATATATTGACAGTAGATGGTAGACCAGGGTAATATAATGACAGTAGATGGTAGATCAGGGTAATATAATGACAGTAGATGGTAGACCAGGGTAATATAATGGCAGTAGATGGTAAGATCAGGGTAATATAATGACAGTAGAAAGTAGACCAGGGTAATATATTGACAGTAGAAGGTAGACCAGGGTAATATAATGACAGTAGAGGGTAGACCAGGGTAATATAATGATAGTAGATGGTAGACCAGGATAATTTAATGACAGTAGAAAGTAGACTAGGGTAATATAATGACAGTAGAAAGTAGACCAGGGTAATATAATGACAGTAGATGGTAGACCAGGGTAATATAATGGCAGCAGATGGTAGACCAGGGTAATATAATGACAGTAGATGGTAGACCAGGTTAATAGATTGACAGTAGAAAGTAGACCAGGGTAATATAAATACAGTAGATGGTAGACCAGGGTAATTTAATGACAGTAGAAAGTAGACTAGGGTAATATAATGACAGTAGAAAGTAGACCAGGGTAATATATTGACAGTAGATGGTAGACCAAGGTAATATAATGACAGTAAATGGTAGACCAGGGGTAATATAATGACAGTAGAGGGTAGACCAGGGTAATATAATGACAGTAGAGGGTAGACCAGGGTAATTTAATGACAGTAGAAAGTAGACCAGGGTAATATAATGACAGTAGAAAGTAGACCAGGGTAATATATTGACAGTAGATGGTAGACTAGGGTAATATAATGACAGTAGAAAGTAGACCAGGGTAATATAATGACATAGGTGGTAGACCAGGGTAATATAATGACAGTAGATGCTAGACCAGGTTAATAGATTGACAGTAGAAAGTAGACCAGGGTAATATAATGACAGTAGATGGTAGACCAGGGTAATTTAATGACAGAGAAAGTAGACTAGGGTAATATAATGACAGTAGAAAGTAGACCAGGGTAATATATTGACAGTAGATGGTAGACCAAGGTAATATAATGACAGTAAATGGTAGACCAGGGTAATATAATGACAGTAGAGGGTAGACCAGGGTAATATAATGACAGTAGAGGGTAGACCAGGGTAATTTAATGACAGTAGAAAGTAGACCAGGGTAATATAATGACAGTAGAAAGTAGACCAGGGTAATATATTGACAGTAGATGGTAGACCAGGGTAATATAATGACAGTAGAAAGTAGACTAGGGTAATATAATGACAGTAGAAAGTAGACCAGGGTAATATATTGACAGTAGATCGTAGACCAGGGTAATATAATGACAGTAGATGTTAGACCGGGGGTAATATAATGACAGTAGAGGGTAGACCAGGGTAATATAATGACAGTAGAAAGTAGACCAGGGTAATATAATGACAGTAGATTGTATACCAGGGTAATATAATGACAGTAGATGGTAGACCAGGGTAATTTAATGGCAGGAGAAAGTAGACTAGGGTAATATAATGACAGTAGAAAGTAGACCAGGGTAATATAATGACAGTAGATGGTAGATCAGGGTAATATAATGACAGTAGAAAGTAGACCAGGGTAATATATTGACAGTAGATGGTAGACCAGGGTAATATAATGACAGTAGATGGTAGACCAGGGTAATATAATGACAGTAGATGGTAGACCAGGGTAATATAATGACAGTAGATGGTAGACCAGGGTAATATAATGACAGTAGATGGTAGACCAGGTTAATAGATTGACAGTAGATGGTAGACCAGGGAAATATAATGACAGTAGATGGTAGATCAGGGTAATATAATGACAGTAGATGGTAGACCAGGGTAATATAATGACAGTAGATGGTAGATCAGGGTAATATAATGACAGTAGAAAGTAGACCAGGGTAATATATTGACAGTAGATGGTAGACCAGGGTAATATAATGACAGTAGATGGTAGACCAGGGTAATATAATGACAGTAGATGGTAGACCAGGGTAATTTAATGACAGTAGAAAGTAGACTAGGGTAATATAATGACAGTAGAAAGTAGACTAGGGTAATATAATGACAGTAGAAAGTAGACCAGGGTAATATAATGACAGTAGATGGTAGACCAGGGTAATATAATGACAGTAGATGGTAGACCAGGTTAATAGATTGACACTAGAAAGTAGACCAGGGTAATATAATGACAGTAGATGGTAGACCAGGGTAATTTAATGACAGTAGAAAGTAGACTAGGGTAATATAATGACAGTAGAAAGTAGACCAGGGTAATATATTGACAGTAGATGGTAGACCAAGGTAATATAATGACAGTAAATGGTAGACCGGGGTAATATAATGACAGTAGAGGGTAGACCAGGGTAATATAATGACAGTAGAGGGTAGACCAGGGTAATTTAATGACAGTAGAAAGTAGACCAGGGTAATATAATGACAGTAGAAAGTAGACCAGGGTAATATATTGACAGTAGATGGTAGACCAGGGTAATATAATGACAGTAGAAAGTAGACTAGGGTAATATAATGACAGTAGAAAGTAGACCAGGGTAATATATTGACAGTAGATCGTAGACCAGGGTAATATAATGACAGTAGATGTTAGACCGGGGTAATATAATGACAGTAGAGGGTAGACCAGGGTAATATAATGACAGTAGAAAGTAGACCAGGGTAATATAATGACAGTAGATGTATACCAGGGTAATATAATGACAGTAGATGGTAGACCAGGGTAATTTAATGGCAGGAGAAAGTAGACTAGGGTAATATAATGACAGTAGAAAGTAGACCAGGGTAATATAATGACAGTAGATGGTAGATCAGGGTAATATAATGACAGTAGAAAGTAGACCAGGGTAATATATTGACAGTAGATGGTAGACCAGGGTAATATAATGACAGTAGATGGTAGACCAGGGTAATATAATGACAGTAGATGGTAGACCAGGGTAATATAATGACAGTAGATGGTAGACCAGGGTAATATAATGACAGTAGATGGTAGACCAGGTTAATAGATTGACAGTAGATGGTAGACCAGGGAAATATAATGACAGTAGATGGTAGATCAGGGTAATATAATGACAGTAGATGGTAGACCAGGGTAATATAATGACAGTAGATGGTAGATCAGGGTAATATAATGACAGTAGAAAGTAGACCAGGGTAATATATTGACAGTAGATGGTAGACCAGGGTAATATAATGACAGTAGATGGTAGACCAGGGTAATATAATGACAGTAGATGGTAGACCAGGGTAATTTAATGACAGTAGAAAGTAGACTAGGGTAATATAATGACAGTAGAAAGTAGACTAGGGTAATATAATGACAGTAGAAAGTAGACCAGGGTAATATAATGACAGTAGATGGTAGACCAGGGTAATATAATGACAGTAGATGGTAGACCAGGTTAATAGATTGACACTAGAAAGTAGACCAGGGTAATATAATGACAGTAGATGGTAGACCAGGGTAATTTAATGACAGTAGAAAGTAGACTAGGGTAATATAATGACAGTAGAAAGTAGACCAGGGTAATATAATGACAGTAGAAAGTAGACCAGGGTAATATATTGACAGTAGATGGTAGACCGGGGTAATATAATGACAGTAGATGGTAGACCAGGGTAATATAATGACAGTAGTGGGTAGACCAGGGTAATTTAATGACAGTAGAAAGTAGACTAGGGTAATATAATTACAGTAGAAAGTAGACCAGGGTAATATATTGACAGTAGATGGTAGACCAGGGTAATATAATGACAGTAGAAAGTAGACTAGGGTAATATAATGACAGTAGAATGTAGACCAGGGTAATATAATGACAGTAGATGGTAGACCAGGGTAATATAATGACAGTAGATGGTAGACCAGGGAAATATAATGACAGTAGATGGTAGACCAGGCTAATTGAATGACAGTAGATGGTAGACCAGGGTAATATAATGACAGTAGATTGTATACCAGGGTAATATAATGACAGTAGATGGTAGACCAGGGTAATTTAATGGCAGGAGAAAGTAGACTAGGGTAATATAATGACAGTAGAAAGTAGACCAGGGTAATATAATTACAGTAGATGGTAGATCAGGGTAATATAATGACAGTAGAAAGTAGACCAGGGTAATATATTGACAGTAGATGGTAGACCAAGGTAATATAATGACAGTAGATGGTAGACCAGGGTAATATAATGACAGTAGATGGTAGACCAGGGTAATATAATGACAGTAGATGGTAGACCAGGGTAATATAATGACAGTAGATGGTAGACCAGGTTAATAGATTGACAGTAGATGGTAGACCAGGGAAATATAATGACAGTAGATGGTAGATCAGGGTAATATAATGACAGTAGATGGTAGACCAGGGTAATATAATGACAGTAGATGGTAGATCAGGGTAATATAATGACAGTAGAAAGTAGACCAGGGTAATATATTGACAGTAGATGGTAGACCAGGGTAATATAATGACAGTAGATGGTAGACCAGGGTAATATAATGACAGTAGATGGTAGACCAGGGTAATTTAATGACAGTAGAAAGTAGACTAGGGTAATATAATGACAGTAGAAAGTAGACTAGGGTAATATAATGACAGTAGAAAGTAGACCAGGGTAATATAATGACAGTAGATGGTAGACCAGGGTAATATAATGACAGTAGATGGTAGACCAGGTTAATAGATTGACACTAGAAAGTAGACCAGGGTAATATAATGACAGTAGATGGTAGACCAGGGTAATTTAATGACAGTAGAAAGTAGACTAGGGTAATATAATGACAGTAGAAAGTAGACCAGGGTAATATATTGACAGTAGATGGTAGACCAAGGTAATATAATGACAGTAGATGGTAGACCAGGGTAATATAATGACAGTAGAGGGTAGACCAGGGTAATATAATGACAGTAGAGGGTAGACCAGGGTAATTTAATGACAGTAGAAAGTAGACCAGGGTAATATAATGACAGTAGAAAGTAGACCAGGGTAATATATTGACAGTAGATGGTAGACTAGGGTAATATAATGACAGTAGAAAGTAGACCAGGGTAATATAATGACATAGGTGGTAGACCAGGGTAATATAATGACAGTAGATGCTAGACCAGGTTAATAGATTGACAGTAGAAAGTAGACCAGGGTAATATAATGACAGTAGATGGTAGACCAGGGTAATTTAATGACAGTAGAAAGTAGACTAGGGTAATATAATGACAGTAGAAAGTAGACCAGGGTAATATATTGACAGTAGATGGTAGACCAAGGTAATATAATGACAGTAAATGGTAGACCGGGTAATATAATGACAGTAGAGGGTAGACCAGGGTAATATAATGACAGTAGAGGGTAGACCAGGGTAATTTAATGACAGTAGAAAGTAGACCAGGGTAATATAATGACAGTAGAAAGTAGACCAGGGTAATATATTGACAGTAGATGGTAGACCAGGGTAATATAATGACAGTAGAAAGTAGACCAGGGTAATATATTGACAGTAGATGGTAGACCAGGGTAATATAATGACAGTAGATGGTAGACCAGGTTAATAGATTGACACTAGAAAGTAGACCAGGGTAATATAATGACAGTAGATGGTAGACCAGGGTAATTTAATGACAGTAGAAAGTAGACTAGGGTAATATAATGACAGTAGAAAGTAGACCAGGGTAATATATTGACAGTAGATGGTAGACCAAGGTAATATAATGACAGTAGATGGTAGACCGGGGTAATATAATGACAGTAGAGGGTAGACCAGGGTAATATAATGACAGTAGAGGGTAGACCAGGGTAATATAATGACAGTAGAAAGTAGACCAGGGTAATATAATGACAGTAGAAAGTAGACCAGGGTAATATATTGACAGTAGATGGTAGACTAGGGTAATATAATGACAGTAGAAAGTAGACCAGGGTAATATAATGACATAGGTGGTAGACCAGGGTAATATAATGACAGTAGATGCTAGACCAGGTTAATAGATTGACAGTAGAAAGTAGACCAGGGTAATATAATGACAGTAGATGGTAGACCAGGGTAATTTAATGACAGTAGAAAGTAGACTAGGGTAATATAATGACAGTAGAAAGTAGACCAGGGTAATATATTGACAGTAGATGGTAGACCAAGGTAATATAATGACAGTAAATGGTAGACCAGGGTAATATAATGACAGTAGAGGGTAGACCAGGGTAATATAATGACAGTAGAGGTAGACCAGGTAATTTAATGACAGTAGAAAGTAGACCAGGGTAATATAATGACAGTAGAAAGTAGACCAGGGTAATATATTGACAGTAGATGGTAGACCAGGGTAATATAATGACAGTAGAAAGTAGACTAGGGTAATATAATGACAGTAGAAAGTAGACCAGGGTAATATATTGACAGTAGATCGTAGACCAGGGTAATATAATGACAGTAGATGTTAGACCGGGGTAATATAATGACAGTAGAGGGTAGACCAGGGTAATATAATGACAGTAGAAAGTAGACCAGGGTAATATAATGACAGTAGATTGTATACCAGGGTAATATAATGACAGTAGATGGTAGACCAGGGTAATTTAATGGCAGGAGAAAGTAGACTAGGGTAATATAATGACAGTAGAAAGTAGACCAGGGTAATATAATTACAGTAGATGGTAGATCAGGGTAATATAATGACAGTAGAAAGTAGACCAGGGTAATATATTGACAGTAGATGGTAGACCAGGGTAATATAATGACAGTAGATGATAGACCAGGGTAATATAATGACAGTAGATGGTAGACCAGGGTAATATAATGACAGTAGATGGTAGACCAGGGTAATATAATGACAGTAGATGGTAGACCAGGTTAATAGATTGACAGTAGATGGTAGACCAGGGAAATATAATGACAGTAGATGGTAGATCAGGGTAATATAATGACAGTAGATGGTAGACCAGGGTAATATAATGACAGTAGATGGTAGATCAGGGTAATATAATGACAGTAGAAAGTAGACCAGGGTAATATATTGACAGTAGATGGTAGACCAGGGTAATATAATGACAGTAGATGGTAGACCAGGGTAATTTAATGACAGTAGAAAGTAGACTAGGGTAATTTAATGACAGTAGAAAGTAGACTAGGTAATATAATGACAGTAGAAAGTAGACTAGGGTAATATAATGACAGTAGAAAGTAGACCAGGGTAATATAATGACAGTAGATGGTAGACCAGGGTAATATAATGACAGTAGATGGTAGACCAGGTTAATAGATTGACACTAGAAAGTAGACCAGGTAATATAATGACAGTAGATGGTAGACCAGGGTAATTTAATGACAGTAGAAAGTAGACTAGGGTAATATAATGACAGTAGAAAGTAGACCAGGGTAATATATTGACAGTAGATGGTAGACCAAGGTAATATAATGACAGTAGATGGTAGACCGGGGTAATATAATGACAGTAGAGGGTAGACCAGGGTAATATAATGACAGTAGAGGGTAGACCAGGGTAATTTAATGACAGTAGAAAGTAGACCAGGGTAATATAATGACAGTAGATTGTATACCAGGGTAATATAATGACAGTAGATGGTAGACCAGGGTAATTTAATGGCAGGAGAAAGTAGACTAGGGTAATATAATGACAGTAGAAAGTAGACCAGGGTAATATATTGACAGTAGATGGTAGACCAGGGTAATATAATGACAGTAGATGGTAGACCAGGGTAATATAATGACAGTAGATGGTAGACCAGGGTAATATAATGACAGTAGAAGGTAGACCAGGGTAATTTAATGACAGTTGAAAGTAGACCAGGGTAATATAATGACAGTAGATTGTATACCAGGGTAATATAATGACAGTAGATGGTAGACCAGGGTAATTTAATGGCAGGAGAAAGTAGACTAGGGTAATATAATGACAGTAGAAAGTAGACCAGGGTAATATATTGACAGTAGATGGTAGACCAGGGTAATATAATGACAGTAGATGGTAGATCAGGGTAATATAATGACAGTAGAAAGTAGACCAGGGTAATATATTGACAGTAGATGGTAGACCAGGGTAATATAATGACAGTAGATGGTAGACCAGGGTAATATAATGACAGTAGATGGTAGACCAGGGTAATATAATGACAGTAGATGGTAGACCAGGGTAATATAATGACAGTAGATGGTAGACCAGGTTAATAGATTGACAGTAGATGGTAGACCAGGGAAATATAATGACAGTAGATGGTAGATCAGGGTAATATAATGACAGTAGATGGTAGACCAGGGTAATATAATGACAGTAGATGGTAGATCAGGTAATATAATGACAGTAGAAAGTAGACCAGGGTAATATATTGACAGTAGATGGTAGACCAGGGTAATATAATGACAGTAGATGGTAGACCAGGGTAATATAATGACAGTAGATGGTAGACCAGGGTAATTTAATGACAGTAGAAAGTAGACTAGGTAATATAATGACAGTAGAAAGTAGACTAGGGTAATATAATGACAGTAGAAAGTAGACCAGGGTAATATAATGACAGTAGATGGTAGACCAGGGTAATATAATGACAGTAGATGGTAGACCAGGTTAATAGATTGACACTAGAAAGTAGACCAGGGTAATATAATGACAGTAGATGGTAGACCAGGGTAATTTAATGACAGTAGAAAGTAGACTAGGGTAATATAATGACAGTAGAAAGTAGACCAGGGTAATATATTGACAGTAGATGGTAGACCAGGGTAATATAATGACAGTAGATGGTAGACCAGGGTAATATAATGACAGTAGAGGGTAGACCAGGGTAATATAATGACAGTAGAGGGTAGACCAGGGTAATTTAATGACAGTAGAAAGTAGACCAGGGTAATATAATGACAGTAGAAAGTAGACCAGGGTAATATATTGACAGTAGATGGTAGACTAGGGTAATATAATGACAGTAGAAAGTAGACCAGGGTAATATAATGACATAGGTGGTAGACCAGGGTAATATAATGACAGTAGATGCTAGACCAGGTTAATAGATTGACAGTAGAAAGTAGACAAGGGTAATATAATGACAGTAGATGGTAGACCAGGTAATTTAATGACAGTAGAAAGTAGACTAGGGTAATATAATGACAGTAGAAAGTAGACCAGGGTAATATATTGACAGTAGATGGTAGACCAAGGTAATATAATGACAGTAAATGGTAGACCGGGGTAATATAATGACAGTAGAGGGTAGACCAGGGTAATATAATGACAGTAGAGGGTAGACCAGGGTAATTTAATGACAGTAGAAAGTAGACCAGGGTAATATAATGACAGTAGAAAGTAGACCAGGTAATATATTGACAGTAGATGGTAGACCAGGGTAATATAATGACAGTAGAAAGTAGACTAGGGTAATATAATGACAGTAGAAAGTAGACCAGGGTAATATATTGACAGTAGATCGTAGACCAGGGTAATATAATGACAGTAGATGTTAGACCAGGGGTAATATAATGACAGTAGAGGGTAGACCAGGGTAATATAATGACAGTAGAAAGTAGACCAGGGTAATATAATGACAGTAGATTGTATACCAGGGTAATATAATGACAGTAGATGGTAGACCAGGGTAATTTAATGGCAGGAGAAAGTAGACTAGGGTAATATAATGACAGTAGAAAGTAGACCAGGGTAATATAATTACAGTAGATGGTAGATCAGGGTAATATAATGACAGTAGAAAGTAGACCAGGGTAATATATTGACAGTAGATGGTAGACCAGGGTAATATAATGACAGTAGATGGTAGACCAGGGTAATATAATGACAGTAGATGGTAGACCAGGGTAATATAATGACAGTAGATGGTAGACCAGGGTAATATAATGACAGTAGATGGTAGACCAGGTTAATAGAATTGACAGTAGATGGTAGACCAGGGAAATATAATGACAGTAGATGGTAGATCAGGGTAATATAATGACAGTAGATGGTAGACCAGGGTAATATAATGACAGTAGATGGTAGATCAGGGTAATATAATGACAGTAGAAAGTAGACCAGGGTAATATATTGACAGTAGATGGTAGACCAGGGTAATATAATGACAGTAGATGGTAGACCAGGGTAATATAATGACAGTAGATGGTAGACCAGGGTAATTTAATGACAGTAGAAAGTAGACTAGGGTAATATAATGACAGTAGAAAGTAGACTAGGGTAATATAATGACAGTAGAAAGTAGACCAGGGTAATATATTGACAGTAGATGGTAGACCAGGGTAATATAATGACAGTAGATGGTAGACCAGGGTAATATAATGACAGTAGAGGGTAGACCAGGGTAATATAATGACAGTAGAGGGTAGACCAGGGTAATTTAATGACAGTAGAAAGTAGACCAGGGTAATATAATGACAGTAGATTGTAGACCAGGGTAATATAATGACAGTAGATGGTAGACCAGGTAATTTAATGGCAGGAGAAAGTAGACTAGGGTAATATAATGACAGTAGAAAGTAGACCAGGGTAATATATTGACAGTAGATGGTAGACCAGGGTAATATAATGACAGTAGATGGTAGATAAGGGTAATATAATGACAGTAGAAAGTAGACCAGGGTAATATATTGACAGTAGATGGTAGACCAGGGTAATATAATGACAGTAGATGGTAGACCAGGGTAATATAATGACAGTAGATGGTAGACCAGGGTAATATAATGACAGTAGATGGTAGACCAGGGTAATATAATGACAGTAGATGGTAGACCAGGTTAATAGATTGACAGTAGATGGTAGACCAGGGAAATATAATGACAGTAGATGGTAGATCAGGGTAATATAATGACAGTAGATGGTAGACCAGGGTAATATAATGACAGTAGATGGTAGATCAGGGTAATATAATGACAGTAGAAAGTAGACCAGGGTAATATATTGACAGTAGATGGTAGACCAGGGTAATATAATGACAGTAGATGGTAGACCAGGGTAATATAATGACAGTAGATGGTAGACCAGGGTAATTTAATGACAGTAGAAAGTAGACTAGGGTAATATAATGACAGTAGAAAGTAGACTAGGGTAATATAATGACAGTAGAAAGTAGACCAGGGTAATATAATGACAGTAGATGGTAGACCAGGGTAATATAATGACAGTAGATGGTAGACCAGGTTAATAGATTGACACTAGAAAGTAGACCAGGGTAATATAATGACAGTAGATGGTAGACCAGGGTAATTTAATGACAGTAGAAAGTAGACTAGGGTAATATAATGACAGTAGAAAGTAGACCAGGGTAATATATTGACAGTAGATGGTAGACCAAGGTAATATAATGACAGTAGATGGTAGACCAGGGGTAATATAATGACAGTAGAGGGTAGACCAGGGTAATATAATGACAGTAGAGGGTAGACCAGGGTAATTTAATGACAGTAGAAAGTAGACCAGGGTAATATAATGACAGTAGAAAGTAGACCAGGGTAATATATTGACAGTAGATGGTAGACTAGGGTAATATAATGACAGTAGAAAGTAGACCAGGGTAATATAATGACATAGGTGGTAGACCAGGGTAATATAATGACAGTAGATGCTAGACCAGGTTAATAGATTGACAGTAGAAAGTAGACAAGGGTAATATAATGACAGTAGATGGTAGACCAGGGTAATTTAATGACAGTAGAAAGTAGACTAGGGTAATATAATGACAGTAGAAGGTAGACCAGGGTAATATAATGACAGTAGATGGTAGACCAGGGTAATATAATGACAGTAGATGGTAGACCAGGGTAATATAATGACAGTAGATGGTAGACCAGGGTAATATAATGACAGTAGAGGGTAGACCAGGGTAATTTAATGACAGTAGAAAGTAGACTAGGGTAATATAATGACAGTAGAAAGTAGACCAGGGTAATATTTTGACAGTAGATAGTAGACCAGGGTAATATAATGACAGTAGAAAGTAGACTAGGGTAATATAATGACAGTAGAAAGTAGACCAGGGTAATATATTGACAGTAGATAGTAGACCAGGGTAATATAATGACAGTAGAGACCAGGGTAATATAATGACAGTAGAGGGTAGACCAGGGTAATATAATGACAGTAGAAAGTAGACCAGGGTAATATATTGACAGTAGATGGTAGACCAGGGTAATATAATGACAGTAGATGGTAGACCAGGGTAATATAATGGCAGGAGAAAGTAGACTAGGGTAATATAATGACAGTAGAAAGTAGACCAGGGTAATATAATGACAGTAGATGGTAGATCAGGGTAATATAATGACAGTAGAAAGTAGACCAGGGTAATATATTGACAGTAGATGGTAGACCAGGGTAATATAATGACAGTAGATGGTAGACCAGGGTAATATAATGACAGTAGATGGTAGACCAGGGTAATATAATGACAGTAGATGGTAGACCAGGGTAATATAATGACAGTAGATGGTAGACCAGGTTAATAGATTGACAGTAGATGGTAGACCAGGGAAATATAATGACAGTAGATGGTAGATCAGGGTAATATAATGACAGTAGATGGTAGACCAGGGTAATATAATGACAGTAGATGGTAGATCAGGGTAATATAATGACAGTAGAAAGTAGACCAGGGTAATATATTGACAGTAGATGGTAGACCAGGGTAATATAATGACAGTAGATGGTAGACCAGGGTAATATAATGACAGTAGATGGTAGACCAGGGTAATTTAATGACAGTAGAAAGTAGACTAGGGTAATATAATGACAGTAGAAAGTAGACTAGGGTAATATAATGACAGTAGAAAGTAGACCAGGGTAATATAATGACAGTAGATGGTAGACCAGGGTAATATAATGACAGTAGATGGTAGACCAGGTTAATAGATTGACACTAGAAAGTAGACCAGGGTAATATAATGACAGTAGATGGTTGACCAGGGTAATTTAATGACAGTAGAAAGTAGACTAGGGTAATATAATGACAGTAGAAAGTAGACCAGGGTAATATATTGACAGTAGATGGTAGACCAGGGTAATATAATGACAGTAGATGGTAGACCGGGGTAATATAATGACAGTAGAGGGTAGACCAGTGTAATATAATGACAGTAGAGGATAGACCAGGGTAATTTAATGACAGTAGAAAGTAGACCAGGGTAATATAATGACAGTAGATTGTATACCAGGGTAATATAATGACAGTAGATGGTAGACCAGGGTAATTTAATGGCAGGAGAAAGTAGACTAGGGTAATATAATGACAGTAGAAAGTAGACCAGGGTAATATATTGACAGTAGATGGTAGACCAGGGTAATATAATGACAGTAGATGGTAGACCAGGGTAATATAATGACAGTAGATGGTAGACCAGGTTAATAGATTGACAGTAGATGGTAGACCAGGGAAATATAATGACAGTAGATGGTAGATCAGGGTAATATAATGACAGTAGAGGGTAGACCAGGGTAATATAATGACAGTAGAGGGTAGACCAGGGTAATATAATGACAGTAGAAAGTAGACTAGGGTAATATAATGACAGTAGAAAGTAGACCAGGGTAATATATTGACAGTAGATGGTAGACCAGGGTAATATAATGATAGTAGATGGTAGACCAGGGTAATATAATGACAGTAGAGGGTAGACCAGGGTAATATAATGACAGTAGATGGTAGACCAGGTTAATAGATTGACAGTAGATGGTAGACCAGGGATATATAATGACAGTAGATGGTAGATCAGGGTAATATAATGACAGTAGAGGGTAGACCAGGGTAATATAATGACAGTAGAGGGTAGACCAGGGTAATTTAATGACAGTAGAAAGTAGACTAGGGTAATATAATGACAGTAGAAAGTAGACCAGGGTAATATATTGACAGTAGATGGTAGACCAGGGTAATATAATGACAGTAGATGGTAGACCAGGGTAATATAATGACAGTAGAGGGTAGACCAGGTTAATAGATTGACAGTAGATGGTAGACCAGGGTAATATAATGACAGTAGATGGTAGACCAGGGTAATATAATGACAGTAGATGGTAGACCAGTGTAATTCAATGACAGTAGAAAGTAGACCAGGGTAATATAATGACAGTAGATGGTAGACCAGGGTAATATAATGACAGTAGAAAGTAGACTAGGGTAATATAATGACAGTAGAAAGTAGACCAGGGTAATATATTGACAGTAGATCGTAGACCAGGGTAATATAATGACAGTAGATGGTAGACCAGGGTAATATAATGACAGTAGAGGGTAGACCAGGGTAATATAATGACAGTAGATGGTAGACCAGGGTAATATAATGACAGTAGAGGGTAGACCAGGGTAATATGAATGACAGTAGAGGGTAGACCAGGGTAATATAATGACAGTAGAAAGTAGACCAGGGTAATATAATGACAGTAGATGGTAGACCAGGGTAATATAATGACAGTAGAGGGTAGACCAGGGTAATTTAATGACAGTAGAAAGTAGACTAGGGTAATATAATGACAGTAGAAAGTAGACCAGGGTAATATAATGACAGTAGATGGTAGATCAGGGTAATATAATGACAGTAGAAAGTAGACCAGGGTAATATAATGACAGTAGATGGTAGACCAGGGTAATATAATGACAGTAGATGGTAGACCAGGGTAATATAATGACAGTAGATGGTAGACCAGGTTAATAGATTGACAGTAGATGGTAGACCAGGGAAATATAATGACAGTAGATGGTAGACCAGGCTAATATAATGACAGTAGATGGTAGACCAGGGTAATATAATGACAGTAGATGGTAGACCAGGGTAATATAATGACAGTAGAGGGTAGACCAGGGTAATATAATGACAGTAGATGGTAGACCAGGGTAATATAATGACAGTAGAAAGTAGACTAGGGTAATATAATGACAGTAGAAAGTAGACCAGGGTAATATATTGACAGTAGATGGTAGACCAGGGTAATATAATGACAGTAGAAGGTAGACCAGGGTAATATAATGACAGTAGATGGTAGACCAGGTTAATAGATTGACAGTAGATGGTAGACCAGGGTAATATAATGACAGTAGAGGGTAGACCAGATTAATTTAATGACAGAAGAAAGTAGACCAGGGTAATATAATGATAGTAGATGGTAGACCAGGGTAATATAATGACAGTAGAGGGTAGACCAGGGTAATATAATGACAGTAGATGGTAGACCAGGGTAATATAATGACAGTAGATGGTAGACCAGGTTAATAGAATGACAGTAGATGGTAGACCAGGGTAATATAATGACAGTAGATGGTAGACCAGGGTAATATAATGACAGTAGAAAGTAGACTAGGGTAATATAATGACAGTAGAAAGTAGACCAGGGTAATATATTGACAGTAGATGGTAGACCAGGGTAATATAATGACAGTAGATGGTAGACCAGGGTAATATAATGACAGTAGATGGTAGACCAGGTTAATATAATGACAGTAGATGGTAGACCAGGGTAATATAATGACAGTAGATGGTAGACCAGGGTAATATAATGACAGTAGAAAGTAGACTAGGGTAATATAATGACAGTAGAAAGTAGACCAGGGTAATATATTGACAGTAGATGGTAGACCAGGGTAATATAATGACAGTAGAAAGTAGACTAGGGTAATATAATGACAGTAGATGTTAGACCAGGGTAATATAATGACAGTAGAGGGTAGACCAGGGTAATATAATGACAGTAGAAAGTAGACCAGGGTAATATAATGACAGTAGAAAGTAGACCAGGGTAATATATTGACAGTAGATGGTAGACCAGGGTAATATAATGACAGTAGATGGTAGACCAGGTTAATAGATTGACAGTAGATGGTAGACCAGGGTAATATAATGACAGTAGATGGTAGACCAGGGTAATATAATGACAGTAGATGGTAGACCAGGGTAATATAATGACAGTAGAAAGTAGACCAGGGTAATATATTGACAGTAGATGGTAGACCAGGGTAATATAATGACAGTAGAAAGTAGACCAGGGTAATATAATGACAGTAGAAAGTAGACCAGGGTAATATAATGACAGTAGATGGTAGACCAGGGTAATATAATGACAGTAGATGGTAGACCAGGGTAATATAATGACAGTAGATGGTAGACCAGGGTAATATAATGACAGTAGATGGTAGACCAGGGTAATATAATGACAGTAGAGGGTAGACCAGGGTAATATAATGACAGTAGAGGGTAGACCAGGGTAATATAATGACAGTAGAAAGTAGACCAGGGTAATATAATGACAGTAGATTGTAGACCAGGGTAATATAATGACAGTAGATGGTAGACCAGGGTAATATAATTTCAGGAGAAAGTAGACTAGGGTAATATAATGACAGTAGAAAGTAGACCAGGGTAATATAATGACAGTAGATGGTAGATCAGGGTAATATAATGACAGTAGAAAGTAGACCAGGGTAATATAATGACAGTAGATGGTAGACCAGGGTAATATAATGACAGTAGATGGTAGACCAGGGTAATATAATGACAGTAGATGGTAGACCAGGTTAATAGATTGACAGTAGATGGTAGACCAGGGAAATATAATGACAGTAGATGGTAGACCAGGTTAATAGATTGACAGTAGATGGTAGACCAGGGAAATATAATGACAGTAGATGGTAGATCAGGGTAATATAATGACAGTAGAGGGTAGACCAGGGTAATATAATGACAGTAGAGGGTAGACCAGGGTAATTTAATGACAGTAGAAAGTAGACTAGGGTAATATAATGACAGTAGAAAGTAGACCAGGGTAATATATTGACAGTAGATGGTAGACCAGGGTAATATAATGATAGTAGATGGTAGACCAGGGTAATATAATGACAGTAGATGGTAGACCAGGTTAATAGATTGACAGTAGATGGTAGACCAGGGAAATATAATGACAGTAGAGGGTAGACCAGATTAATTTAATGAGAGAAGAAAGTAGACCAGGGTAATATAATGACAGTAGATGGTAGACCAGGGTAATATAATGACAGCAGATGGTAGACCAGGTTAATATAATGACAGTAGATGGTAGACCAGGGTAATATAATGACAGTAGATGGTAGACCAGGTTAATAGATTGACAGTAGATGGTAGACCAGGGTAATATAATGACAGTAGATGGTAGACCAGGGTAATTTAATGGCAGGAGAAAGTAGACTAGGGTAATATAATGACAGTAGAAAGTAGACCAGGGTAATATATTGACAGTAGATGGTAGACCAGGGTAATATAATGACAGTAGATGGTAGACCAGGGTAATATAATGACAGTAGATGGTAGACCAGGTTAATAGATTGACAGTAGATGGTAGACCAGGGTAATATAATGACAGTAGATGGTAGACCAGGGTAATATAATGACAGTAGAAAGTAGACTAGGGTAATATAATGACAGTAGAAAGTAGACCAGGGTAATATATTGACAGTAGATGGTAGACCAGGGTAATATAATGACAGTAGATGGTAGACCAGGGTAATATAATGACAGTAGAGGGTAGACCAGGGTAATATAATGACAGTAGAAAGTAGACCAGGGTAATATAATGACAGTAGAAAGTAGACCAGGGTAATATAATGACAGTAGAAAGTAGACCAGGGTAATATATTGACAGTAGATGGTAGACCAGGGTAATATAATGACAGTAGAAAGTAGACCAGGGTAATATAATGACAGTAGAAAGTAGACCAGGGTAATATAATGACAGTAGATGGTAGACCAGGGTAATATAATGACAGTAGATGGTAGACCAGGGTAATATAATGACAGTAGAAGGTAGACCAGGGTAATATAATGACAGTAGAAAGTAGACCAGGGTAATATAATGACAGTAGATGGTAGACCAGGGTAATATAATGACAGTAGATGGTAGACCAGGGTAATTTAATGACAGGAGAAAGTAGACTAGGGTAATATAATGACAGTAGAAAGTAGACCAGGGTAATATAATGACAGTAGATGGTAGATCAGGGTAATATAATGACAGTAGAAAGTAGACCAGGGTAATATAATGACAGTAGATGGTAGACCAGGGTAATATAATGACAGTAGATGGTAGACCAGGGTAATATAATGACAGTAGATGGTAGACCAGGGTAATATAATGACAGTAGATGGTAGACCAGGGTAATATAATGACAGTAGATGGTAGACCAGGTTAATAGATTGACAGTAGATGGTAGACCAGGGAAATATAATGACAGTAGATGGTAGATCAGGGTAATATAATGACAGTAGATGGTAGACCAGGGTAATATAATGACAGTAGATGGTAGATCAGGGTAATATAATGACAGTAGAAAGTAGACCAGGGTAATATATTGACAGTAGATGGTAGACCAGGGTAATATAATGACAGTAGATGGTAGACCAGGGTAATATAATGACAGTAGATGGTAGACCAGGGTAATATAATGACAGTAGAAAGTAGACTAGGGTAATATAATGACAGTAGAAAGTAGACTAGGGTAATATAATGACAGTAGAAAGTAGACCAGGGTAATATAATGACAGTAGATGGTAGACCAGGGTAATATAATGACAGTAGATGGTAGACCAGGTTAATAGATTGACAGTAGAAAGTAGACCAGGGTAATATAATGACAGTAGATGGTAGACCAGGGTAATTGAATGACAGTAGAAAGTAGACTAGGGTAATATAATGACAGTAGAAAGTAGACCAGGGTAATATAATGACAGTAGATGGTAGACCAGGGAAATATAATGACAGTAGATGGTAGATCAGGGTAATATAATGACAGTAGATGGTAGACCAGGGTAATATAATGACAGTAGATGGTAGACCAGGGTAATTTAATGACAGTTGAAAGTAGACCAGGGTAATATAATGACAGTAGATTGTATACCAGGGTAATATAATGACAGTAGATGGTAGACCAGGGTAATTTAATGGCAGGAGAAAGTAGACTAGGGTAATATAATGACAGTAGAAAGTAGACCAGGGTAATATATTGACAGTAGATGGTAGACCAGGGTAATATAATGACAGTAGATGGTAGACCAGGGTAATATAATGACAGTAGATGGTAGACCAGGTTAATATAATGACAGTAGATGGTAGACCAGGGAAATATAATGACAGTAGATGGTAGATCAGGGTAATATAATGACAGTAGAGGGTAGACCAGGGTAATATAATGACAGTAGAGGGTAGACCAGGGTAATTTAATGACAGTAGAAAGTAGACTAGGGTAATATAATGACAGTAGAAAGTAGACCAGGGTAATATAATGACAGTAGATGGTAGACCAGGGTAATATAATGATAGTAGATGGTAGACCAGGGTAATATAATGACAGTAGATGGTAGACCAGGGTAATATAATGACAGTAGATGGTAGACCAGGTTAATAGATTGACAGTAGATGGTAGACCAGGGATATATAATGACAGTAGATGGTAGATCAGGGTAATATAATGACAGTAGAGGGTAGACCAGGGTAATATAATGACAGTAGAGGGTAGACCAGGGTAATATAATGACAGTAGAAAGTAGACTAGGGTAATATAATGACAGTAGAAAGTAGACCAGGGTAATATATTGACAGTAGATGGTAGACCAGGGTAATATAATGACAGTAGATGGTAGACCAGGGTAATATAATGACAGTAGATGGTAGACCAGGGTAATATAATGACAGTAGATGGTAGACCAGGGTAATATAATGACAGTAGATGGTAGACCAGGGTAATATAATGACAGTAGATGGTAGACCAGGGTAATATAATGACAGTAGAAAGTAGACCAGGGTAATATATTGACAGTAGATGGTAGACCAGGGTAATATAATGACAGTAGAAAGTAGACTAGGGTAATATAATGACAGTAGAAAGTAGACCAGGGTAATATAATGACAGTAGATGGTAGACCAGGGTAATATAATGACAGTAGATGGTAGACCAGGGTAATATAATGACAGTAGAGGGTAGACCAGGGTAATATAATGACAGTAGATGGTAGACCAGGGTAATATAATGACAGTAGATGGTAGACCAGGGTAATATAATGACAGTAGAGGGTAGACCAGGGTAATTTAATGACAGTAGAAAGTAGACCAGGGTAATATAATGACAGTAGATTGTATACCAGGGTAATATAATGACAGTAGATGGTAGACCAGGGTAATTTAATGACAGGAGAAAGTAGACTAGGGTAATATAATGACAGTAGAAAGTAGACCAGGGTAATATAATGACAGTAGATGGTAGATCAGGGTAATATAATGACAGTAGAAAGTAGACCAGGGTAATATATTGACAGTAGATGGTAGACCAGGGTAATATAATGACAGTAGATGGTAGACCAGGGTAATATAATGACAGTAGATGGTAGACCAGGGTAATATAATGACAGTAGATGGTAGACCAGGGAAATATAATGACAGTAGATGGTAGACCAGGTTAATATAATGACAGTAGAAAGTAGACTAGGGTAATATAATGACAGTAGAAAGTAGACCAGGGTAATATATTGACAGTAGATGGTAGACCAGGGTAATATAATGACAGTAGATGGTAGACCAGGGTAATATAATGACAGTAGATGGTAGACCAGGTTAATAGATTGACAGTAGATGGTAGACCAGGGAAATATAATGACAGTAGAGGGTAGACCAGATTAATTTAATGACAGAAGAAAGTAGACCAGGGTAATATAATGACAGTAGATGGTAGACCAGGGTAATATAATGACAGTAGATGGTAGACCAGGGTAATATAATGACAGTAGATGGTAGACCAGGGTAATATAATGACAGTAGATGGTAGACCAGGTTAATATAATGACAGTAGATGGTAGACCAGGGTAATATAATGACAGTAGATGGTAGACCAGGGTAATATAATGACAGTAGAAAGTAGACTAGGGTAATATAATGACAGTAGAAAGTAGACCAGGGTAATATAATGACAGTAGATGGTAGACCAGGGTAATATAATGACAGTAGATGGTAGACCAGGGTAATATAATGACAGTAGAGATGGTAGACCAGGTAATATAATGACAGTAGATGGTAGACCAGGGTAATATAATGACAGTAGATGGTAGACCAGGGTAATATAATGACAGTAGATGGTAGACCAGGGTAATATAATGACAGTAGAAAGTAGACTAGGGAAATATAATGACAGTAGAGGGTAGACCAGATTAATATAATGACAGTAGATGGTAGACCAGGGTAATATAATGACAGTAGAAAGTAGACCAGGGTAATATAATGACAGTAGATGGTCAAATCAGATCAGGGTTATATATATAGTTGGTACATCAGCTGATATCTCAAAGGACAGTAATAAACCAGAAAGTAGAAACAGAGGGTAGACAATGCAGGTAATATAAAAGACAGTAGATGGTGACTAGGAAAAGAGAAAGTAGACAAAACCTAGGAAGAAACCAGTAGAGGGAACCAGGGCTATATAATGACAGGATGGTAGAGTCCTCTTCTGGCTGTAGACCAGGGTAATTATGACAGAAGATGGTAGACCAAGATGTTGACAGTAATGTTCATAAATGACCAGGATGGACCAGGTAATATAATGACAGTAGAAACTGGAGCAGACCAGGTAATATAATGACAGTAGATGGTAGACCAGGGCTAATATAATGACAGTAGATGGCCAGGTGGACTGGGGACAGCAGGAGTCCTATGACAGTCAGGTAGACCTGGGAATGGTGACAGTAGATGGCAGGGTAATATAATGAGAGTAGATGGTAGACCAGGGTAATATAATGACAGTAGATGGTAGACCAGGGTAATATAATGACAGTAGATGGTAGACCAGGGTAATATAATGACAGTAGATGGTAGACCAGGGTAATATAATGACAGTAGATGGTAGACCAGGGTAATATAATGACAGTAGATGGTAGACCAGGTAATATAATGACAGTAGAAAGTAGACTAGGGTAATATAATGACAGTAGAAAGTAGACCAGGGTAATATAATGACAGTAGATGGTAGACCAGGGTAATATAATGACAGTAGATGGTAGACCAGGGTAATATAATGACAGTAGATGGTAGACCAGGTAATATAATGACAGTAGATGGTAGACCAGGGTAATATAATGACAGTAGAGGGTAGACCAGGGTAATAATTTAATGACAGTAGAAAGTAGACTAGGGTAATATAATGACAGTAGAAAGTAGACCAGGGTAATATAATGACAGTAGATGGTAGACCAGGGTAATATAATGACAGTAGATGGTAGACCAGGTAATATAATGACAGTAGATGGTAGACCAGGGTAATATAATGACAGTAGATGGTAGACCAGGTTAATAGATTGACAGTAGATGGTAGACCAGGGAAATATAATGACAGTAGATGGTAGACCAGATTAATTTAATGACAGAAGAAAGTAGACCAGGGTAATATAATGACAGTAGATGGTAGACCAGGGTAATATAATGACAGTAGATGGTAGACCAGGTAATATAATGACAGTAGATGGTAGACCAGGGTAATATAATGACAGTAGATGGTAGACCAGGTTAATATATTGACAGTAGATGGTAGACCAGGGTAATATAATGACAGTAGATGGTAGACCAGGGTAATATAATGACAGTAGAAAGTAGACTAGGGTAATATAATGACAGTAGAAAGTAGACCAGGGTAATATAATGACAGTAGATGGTAGACCAGGGTAATATAATGACAGTAGATGGTAGACCAGGGTAATATAATGACAGTAGATGGTAGACCAGGGTAATATAATGACAGTAGATGGTAGACCAGGGTAATATAATGACAGTAGATGGTAGACCAGGGTAATATAATGACAGTAGATGGTAGACCAGGGTAATATAATGACAGTAGATGGTAGACCAGGGTAATATAATGACAGTAGAAAGTAGACCAGGGACAGTAGATAATATAATGACAGTAGATGGTAGACCAGGGTAATATAATGACAGTAGATGGTAGACCAGGGTAATATAATGACAGTAGATGGTAGACCAGGTTAATATATTGACAGTAGATGGTAGACCAGGGTAATATAATGACAGTAGAGGGTAGACCAGATTAATTTAATGACAGTAGAAAGTAGACTAGGGTAATATAATGACAGTAGAAAGTAGACCAGGGTAATATAATGACAGTAGATGGTAGACCAGGGTAATATAATGACAGTAGATGGTAGACCAGGGTAATATAATGACAGTAGATGGTAGACCAGGGTAATATAATGACAGTAGATGGTAGACCAGGGTAATATAATGACAGTAGATGGTAGACCAGGGTAATATAATGACAGTAGATGGTAGACCAGATTAATATAATGACAGTAGAAAGTAGACCAGGGTAATATAATGACAGTAGATGGTAGACCAGGGTAATATAATGACAGTAGATGGTAGACCAGATAATATAATGACAGTAGATGGTAGACCAGGGTAATATAATGACAGTAGATGGTAGACCAGGTTAATAGATTGACAGTAGATGGTAGACCAGGGTAATATAATGACAGTAGATGGTAGACCAGGGTAATATAATGAATAGATGGTAGACAGGAGAAAGTAGACCAGGGTAATATAATGACAGTAGAAAGTAGACCAGGGTAATATATTGACAGTAGATGGTAGACCAGGGTAATATAATGACAGTAGATGGTAGACCAGGGTAATATAATGACAGTAGATGGTAGACCAGGTTAATATAATGACAGTAGATGGTAGACCAGGGTAATATAATGACAGTAGATGGTAGACCAGGGTAATATAATGACAGTAGATGGTAGACCAGGGTAATATAATGACAGTAGATGGTAGACCAGGGTAATATAATGACAGTAGAAAGTAGACCAGGGTAATATAATGACAGTAGATGGTAGACCAGGGTAATATAATGACAGTAGATGGTAGACCAGGGTAATATAATGACAGTAGATGGTAGACCAGGTTAATATAATGACAGTAGATGGTAGACCAGGGAAATATAATGACAGTAGAGGGTAGACCAGATTAATTTAATGACAGTAGAAAGTAGACCAGGGTAATATAATGACAGTAGAAAGTAGACCAGGGTAATATAATGACAGTAGATGGTAGACCAGGGTAATATAATGACAGTAGATGGTAGACCAGGGTAATATAATGACAGTAGATGGTAGATTGACAGTAGATGGTAGACCAGGGTAATATAATGAGAGTAGATGGTAGACCAGGGTAATATAATGACAGTAGATGGTAGACCAGGGTAATTTAATGACAGTAGAAAGTAGACCAGGGTAATATAATGACAGTAGAAAGTAGACCAGGGTAATATATTGACAGTAGATGGTAGACCAGGGTAATAGATTGACAGTAGATGGTAGACCAGGGAAATATAATGACAGTAGATGGTAGACCAGGGTATTTTAATGACAGTAGATGGTAGACCAGGGTAATATAATGACAGTAGAAGGTAGACCAGGGTAATATAATGACAGTAGATGGTAGACCAGGGAAATATAATGACAGTAGAGGGTAGACCAGCGTTATATAATGACAGTAGAGGGTAGACCAGGGTAATATAATGACAGTCGAGGGTCGACCAGGGTAATATAATGACAGTAGATGGTAGACCAGGGTAATATAATGACAGTAGATGGTAGACAAGGGTAATATAATGACAGTAGAAGGTAGACCAGGGTAATATAATGACAGTAGATGGTAGACCAGGGTAATATAATGACAGTAGATGGTAGACCAGGGTAGTGTAATGACAGTAGATGGTAGACCAGGGTAATATATTGACAGTAGATGGTAGACCAGGGTAATATAATGACAGTAGATGGTAGACCAGGGTAATTTAATGACAGCAGAAAGTAGACCAGGGTAATATAATGACAGTAGAAAGTAGACCAGGGTAATATAATGACAGTAGATGGTAGACCAGGGTAATATAATGACAGTAGATGGTAGACCAGGGTAATATAATGACAGCAGATGGTAGACCAGAGTAATATAATGACAGTAGATGGTAGACCAGGGTAATATAATGACAGTAGATGGTAGACCAGGTTAATAGATTGACAGTAGATGGTAGACCAGGGTAATATAATGACAGTAGATGGTAGACCAGGGTAATTTAATGGCAGGAGAAAGTAGACTAGGGTAATATAATGACAGTAGAAAGTAGACCAGGGTAATATATTGACAGTAGATGGTAGACCAGGGTAATATAATGACAGTAGATGGTAGACCAGGGAAATATAATGACAGTAGATGGTAGATCAGGGTAATATAATGACAGTAGAGGGTAGACCAGGGTAATATAATGACAGTAGATGGTAGATCAGGGTAATATAATGACAGTAGAAAGTAGACCAGGGTAATATATTGACAGTAGATGGTAGACCAGGGTAATATAATGACAGTAGATGGTAGACCAGGGTAATATAATGACAGTAGATGGTAGACCAGGGTAATATAATGACAGTAGATGGTAGACCAGGGTAATATAATGACAGTAGATGGTAGACCAGGGTAATATAATGACAGTAGAGGGTAGACCAGGGTAATATAATGACAGTAGATGGTAGATCAGGGTAATATAATGACAGTAGAAAGTAGACCAGGGTAATATATTGACAGTAGATGGTAGACCAGGGTAATATAATGACAGTAGAAAGTAGACCAGGGTAATATATTGACAGTAGATGGTAGACCAGGGTAATATAATGACAGTAGAGGGTAGATCAGGGTAATATAATGACAGTAGAGGGTAGACCAGGGTAATATAATGACAGTAGATGGTAGACCAGGGTAATTTAATGACAGTAGAAAGTAGACTAGGGTAATATAATGACAGTAGAAAGTAGACCAGGGTAATATATTGACAGTAGATGGTAGACCAGGGTAATATAATGACAGTAGATGGTAGACCAGGGTAATATAATGACAGTAGAGGGTAGACCAGGGTAATATAATGACAGTAGAGGGTAGACCAGGGTAATATAATGACAGTAGATGGTAGACCAGGGTAATATAATGACAGTAGATGGTAGATCAGGGTAATATATTGACAGCAGATAGTAGACCAGAGTAATATAATGACAGTAGATGGTAGACCAGGGTAATATAATGACAGTAGATGGTAGACCAGGTTAATAGATTGACAGTAGATGGTAGACCAGGGTAATATAATGACAGTAGATGGTAGACCAGGGTAATTTAATGGCAGGAGAAAGTAGACTAGGGTAATATAATGACAGTAGAAAGTAGACCAGGGTAATATATTGACAGTAGATGGTAGACCAGGGTAATATAATGACAGTAGATGGTAGACCAGGGAAATATAATGACAGTAGATGGTAGATCAGGGTAATATAATGACAGTAGAGGGTAGACCAGGGTAATATAATGACAGTAGATGGTAGATCAGGGTAATATAATGACAGTAGAAAGTAGACCAGGGTAATATATTGACAGTAGATGGTAGACCAGGGTAATATAATGACAGTAGATGGTAGACCAGGGTAATATAATGACAGTAGATGGTAGACCAGGGTAATATAATGACAGTAGATGGTAGACCAGGGTAATATAATGACAGTAGATCGTAGATCAGGGTAATATAATGACAGTAGAGGGTAGACCAGGGTAATATAATGACAGTAGATGGTAGATCAGGGTAATATAATGACAGTAGAAAGTAGACCAGGGTAATATATTGACAGTAGATGGTAGACCAGGGTAATATAATGACAGTAGATGGTAGACCAGGGTAATATAATGACAGTAGATGGTAGACCAGGGTAATATAATGACAGTAGATGGTAGACCAGGGTAATATAATGACAGTAGAAAGTAGACCAGGGTAATATATTGACAGTAGATGGTAGACCAGGGTAATATAATGACAGTAGATGGTAGACCAGGGTAATATAATGACAGTAGATGGTAGACCAGGGTAATATAATGACAGTAGATGGTAGACCAGGGTAATATAATGACAGTAGATGGTAGATCAGGGTAATATAATGACAGTAGAGGGTAGACCAGGGTAATATAATGACAGTAGATGGTAGATCAGGGTAATATAATGACAGTAGAAAGTAGACCAGGGTAATATATTGACAGTAGATGGTAGACCAGGGTAATATAATGACAGTAGATGGTAGACCAGGGTAATATAATGACAGTAGATGGTAGATCAGGGTAATATAATGACAGTAGAGGGTAGACCAGGGTAATATAATGACAGTAGATGGTAGATCAGGGTAATATAATGACAGTAGAAAGTAGACCAGGGTAATATATTGACAGTAGATGGTAGACCAGGGTAATATAATGACAGTAGATGGTAGACCAGGGTAATATAATGACAGTAGATGGTAGATCAGGGTAATATAATGACAGTAGATGGTAGATCAGGGTAATATAATGACAACAGAGGGTAGACCAGGGTAATATAATGACAGTAGATGGTAGATCAGGGTAATATAATGACAGTAGAAAGTAGACCAGGGTAATATATTGACAGTAGATGGTATACCAGGGTAATATAATGACAGTAGATGGTAGACCAGGGTAATATAATGACAGTAGATGGTAGACCAGGGTAATATAATGACAGTAGATGGTAGATCAGGGTAATATAATGAATGTATGCACACATGACTGTAAGTCGCAGGATAAATAATGATAAATGGCATATATAGATCAGGGTAATATAATGACAGTAGAGGGTAGACCAGGGTAATATAATGACAGTAGAGGGTAGACCAGGGTAATTTAATGACAGTAGAAAGTAGACTAGGGTAATATAATGACAGTAGAAAGTAGACCAGGGTAATATATTGACAGTAGATGGTAGACCAGGGTAATATAATGATAGTAGATTGTAGACCAGGGTAATATAATGACAGTAGAGGGTAGACCAGGGTAATATAATGACAGTAGAGGGTAGACCAGGGTAATATAATGACAGTAGATGGTAGATCAGGGTAATATAATGACAGTAGAAAGTAGACCAGGGTAATATATTGACAGTAGATGGTATACCAGGGTAATATAATGACAGTAGATGGTAGACCAGGGTAATATAATGACAGTAGATGGTAGACCAGGGTAATATATTGACAGTAGATGGTAGACCAGGGTAATATAATGATAGTAGATGGTAGACCAGGGTAATATAATGACAGTAGAGGGTAGACCAGGGTAATATAATGACAGTAGATGGTAGACCAGGGTAATATAATGACAGTAGATGGTAGATCAGGGTAATATAATGACAGTAGAGGGTAGACCAGGGTAATATAATGACAGTAGATGGTAGACCAGGGTAATATAATGACAGTAGATGGTAGATCAGGGTAATATATGAATGTATGCACACATGACTGTAAGTATTTGGATAAAAGCGTCTGATAAATGGCATGTATATAGATCAGGGTAATATAATGACAGTAGAGGGTAGACCAGGGTAATATAATGACAGTAGAGGGTAGACCAGGGTAATTTAATGACAGTAGAAAGTAGACTAGGGTAATATAATGACAGTAGAAAGTAGACCAGGGTAATATATTGACAGTAGATGGTAGACCAGGGTAATATAATGATAGTAGATGGTAGACCAGGGTAATATAATGACAGTAGAGGGTAGACCAGGGTAATATAATGACAGTAGAGGGTAGACCAGGGTAATATAATGACAGTAGATGGTAGATCAGGGTAATATAATGACAGTAGAAAGTAGACCAGGGTAATATATTGACAGTAGATGGTAGACCAGGGTAATATAATGACAGTAGATGGTAGACCAGGGTAATATAATGACAGTAGATGGTAGATCAGGGTAATATATTGACAGTAGATGGTAGACCAGGGTAATATAATGATAGTAGATGGTAGACCAGGGTAATATAATGACAGTAGAGGGTAGACCAGGGTAATATAATGACAGTAGATGGTAGACCAGGTTAATAGAATGACAGTAGATGGTAGATCAGGGTAATATAATGACAGTAGAGGGTAGACCAGGGTAATATAATGACAGTAGAGGGTAGACCAGGGTAATTTAATGACAGTAGAAAGTAGACTAGGGTAATATAATGACAGTAGAAAGTAGACCAGGGTAATATATTGACAGTAGATGGTAGACCAGGGTAATATAATGACAGTAGATGGTAGATCAGGGTAATATAATGACAGTAGAAAGTAGACCAGGGTAATATAATGACAGTAGATGGTAGACCAGGGTAATATAATGACAGTAGAGGGTAGACCAGGGTAATATAATGACAGTAGATGGTAGACCAGGGTAATATAATGACAGTAGAGGGTAGACCAGGGTAATTTAATGACAGTAGATGGTAGATCAGGGTAATATAATGACAGTAGAAAGTAGACCAGGGTAATATATTGACAGTAGATGGTATACCAGGGTAATATAATGACAGTAGATGGTAGACCAGGGTAATATAATGACAGTAGATGGTAGACCAGGGTAATATAATGACAGTAGATGGTAGATCAGGGTAATATAATGACAGTAGAGGGTAGACCAGGGTAATATAATGACAGTAGATGGTAGATCAGGGTAATATAATGACAGTAGAAAGTAGACCAGGGTAATATATTGACAGTAGATGGTAGACCAGGGTAATATAATGACAGTAGATGGTAGACCAGGGTAATATAATGACAGTAGATGGTAGACCAGGGTAATATAATGACAGTAGATGGTAGATCAGGGTAATATAATGACAGTAGAGGGTAGACCAGGGTAATATAATGACAGTAGAGGGTAGACCAGGGTAATATAATGACAGTAGAAAGTAGACTAGGGTAATATAATGACAGTAGAAAGTAGACCAGGGTAATATATTGACAGTAGATGGTAGACCAGGGTAATATAATGACAGTAGATGGTAGACCAGGGTAATATAATGACAGTAGAGGGTAGACCAGGGTAATATAATGACAGTAGAGGGTAGACCAGGGTAATATAATGACAGTAGATGGTAGACCAGGGTAATATAGGGACAGTAGATGGTAGACCAGGGTAATATATTGACAGCAGATAGTAGACCAGAGTAATATAATGACAGTAGATGGTAGACCAGGGTAATATAATGACAGTAGATGGTAGACCAGGTTAATAGATTGACAGTAGATGGTAGACCAGGGTAATATAATGACAGTAGATGGTAGACCAGGGTAATTTAATGGCAGGAGAAAGTAGACTAGGGTAATATAATGACGGTAGAAAGTAGACCAGGGTAATATATTGACAGTAGATGGTGGACCAGGGTAATATAATGACAGTAGATGGTAGACCAGGGAAATATAATGACAGTAGATGGTAGATCAGGGTAATATAATGACAGTAGAGGTAGACCAGGGTAATATAATGACAGTAGATGGTAGATCAGGGTAATATAATGACAGTAGAAAGTAGACCAGGGTAATATATTGACAGTAGATGGTAGACCAGGGTAATATAATGACAGTAGATGGTAGACCAGAGTAATATATTGACAGTAGATGGTATACCAGGGTACTATAATGACAGTAGATGGTAGACCAGGGTAATATAATGACAGTAGATGGTAGACCAGGGTAATATAATGACAGTAGATGGTAGTCAGGGTAATATAATGACAGTAGATGGTAGATCAGGGTAATATAATGACAGTAGAGGGTAGACCAGGGTAATATAATGACAGTAGATGGTAGATCAGGGTAATATAATGACAGTAGAAAGTAGACCAGGGTAATATATTGACAGTAGATGGTAGACCAGGGTAATATAATGACAGTAGATGGTAGATCAGGGTAATATAATGACAGTAGATGGTAGATCAGGGTAATATAATGACAGTAGATGGTAGATCAGGGTAATATAATGACAGTAGAGGGTAGACCAGGGTAATATAATGACAGTAGATGGTAGATCAGGGTAATATAATGACAGTAGAAAGTAGACCAGGGTAATATATTGACAGTAGATGGTATACCAGGGTAATATAATGACAGTAGATGGTAGACCAGGGTAATATAATGACAGTAGATGGTAGACCAGGGTAATATAATGACAGTAGATGGTAGACCAGGGTAATATAATGACAGTAGATGGTAGATCAGGGTAATATAATGACAATAGAGGGTAGACCAGGGTAATATAATGACAGTAGATGGTAGATCAGGGTAATATAATGACAGTAGAAAGTAGACCAGGGTAATATATTGACAGTAGATGGTATACCAGGGTAATATAATGACAGTAGATGGTAGACCAGGGTAATATAATGACAGTAGATGGTAGACCAGGGTAATATAATGACAGTAGATGGTAGATCAGGGTAATATACGTAGAATGTATGCACACATGACTGTAAGTCGCTTTGGATAAAAGCGTCTGATAAATGGCATATATAGATCAGGGTAATATAATGAAAGTAGAGGGTAGACCAGGGTAATATAATGACAGTAGAGGGTAGACCAGGGTAATTTAATGACAGTAGAAAGTAGACTAGGGTAATATAATGACAGTAGAAAGTAGACCAGGGTAATATATTGACAGTAGATGGTAGACCAGGGTAATATAATGATAGTAGATTGTAGACCAGGGTAATATAATGACAGTAGAGGGTAGACCAGGGTAATATAATGACAGTAGAGGGTAGACCAGGGTAATATAATGACAGTAGATGGTAGATCAGGGTAATATAATGACAGTAGAAAGTAGACCAGGGTAATATATTGACAGTAGATGGTATACCAGGGTAATATAATGACAGTAGATGGTAGACCAGGGTAATATAATGACAGTAGATGGTAGACCAGGGTAATACATTGACAGTAGATGGTAGACCAGGGTAATATAATGATAGTAGATGGTAGACCAGGGTAATATAATGACAGTAGAGGGTAGACCAGGGTAATATAATGACAGTAGATGGTAGACCAGGTTAATAGATTGACAGTAGAAAGTAGATCAGGGTAATATAATGACAGTAGAGGGTAGACCAGGGTAATATAATGACAGTAGAGGGTAGACCAGGGTAATTTAATGACAGTAGAAAGTAGACTAGGGTAATATAATGACAGTAGAAAGTAGACCAGGGTAATATATTGACAGTAGATGGTAGACCAGGGTAATATAATGACAGTAGATGGTAGACCAGGGTAATATAATGACAGTAGAGGGTAGACCAGGTTAATAGATTGACAGTAGATGGTAGACCAGGGTAATATAATGACAGTAGATGGTAGACCAGGGTAATATAATGACAGTAGATGGTAGACCAGGGTAATTTAATGACAGTAGAAAGTAGACTAGGGTAATATAATGACAGTAGAAAGTAGACTAGGGTAATATAATGACAGTAGAAAGTAGACCAGGGTAATATATTGACAGTAGATGGTAGACCAGGGTAATATAATGACAGTAGATGGTAGACCAGGGTAATATAATGACAGTAGAGGGTAGACCAGGTTAATAGATTGACAGTAGATGGTATACCAGGAAATATAATGACAGTAGATGGTAGATCAGGGTAATATAATGACAGTAGAGGGTAGACCAGGGTAATATAATGACAGTAGATGGTAGATCAGGGTAATATAATGACAGTAGAAAGTAGACCAGGGTAATATATTGACAGTAGATGGTAGACCAGGGTAATATAATGACAGTAGATGGTAGACTAGGGTAATATAATGACAGTAGATGGTAGACCAGGGTAATATAATGACAGTAGATGGTAGATCAGGGTAATATAATGACAGTAGAGTGTAGACCAGGGTAATATAATGACAGTAGATGGTAGATCAGGGTAATATAATGACAGTAGAAAGTAGACCAGGGTAATATATTGACAGTAGATGGTATACCAGGGTAATATAATGACAGTAGATGGTAGACCAGAGTAATATAATGACAGTAGATGGTAGACCAGGGTAATATAATGACAGCAGATGGTAGACCAGAGTAATATAATGACAGTAGATGGTAGACCAGGGTAATATAATGACAGTAGATGGTAGACCAGGTTAATAGATTGACAGTAGATGGTAGACCAGGGTAATATAATGACAGTAGATGGTAGACCAGGGTAATTTAATGGCAGGAGAAAGTAGACTAGGTAATATAATGACAGTAGAAAGTAGACCAGGGTAATATATTGACAATAGATGGTAGACCAGGGTAATATAATGACAGTAGATGGTAGACCAGGGAAATATAATGACAGTAGATGGTAGATCAGGCAATATAATGACAGTAGAGGGCAGACCAGGCAATATAATGACAAAGAAAAGTAGACCAGGGTAATATATTGACAGATGGCAGACCAGGGTAATATAATGACAGTAGATGGTAGACCAGGGTAATATAATGACAGTAGATGGTAGATCAGGTAATATAATGACAGTAGAGGGTAGACCAGGTAATATAATGACAGTAGATGGTAGATCAGGGTAATATAATGACAGTAGAAAGTAGACCAGTGTAATATATTGACAGTAGATGGTATACCAGGGTAATATAATGACAGTAGATGGTAGACCAGGGGTAATATAATGACAGAGATGGTAGACCAGGGGTAATATAATGACAGTAGATGGTAGACCAGGCAATATAATGACAGTAGATGGTAGATCAGGGTAATATAATGACAATAGGGTAGACCAGGGTAATATAATGACAGTAGATGGTAGATCAGGGTAATATAATGACAGTAGAAAGTAGACCAGGTAATATATTGACAGTAGATGGTATACCAGGGTAATATAATGACAGTAGATGGTAGACCAGGTAATATAATGACAGTAGATGGTAGACCAGGTAATATAATGACAGTAGATGGTAGATCAGGGTAATATAATGACAATAGAGGGTAGACCAGGGTAATATAATGACAGTAGATGGTAGATCAGGGTAATATAATGACAGTAGAAAGTAGACCAGGGTAATATATTGACAGTAGATGGTATACCAGGTAATATAATGACAGTAGATGGTAGACCAGGTTAATAGATTGACAGTAGATTGTAGACCAGGAAATATAATGACAGTAGAGGGTAGACCAGATTACTTTAATGACAGAAAAGTAGACTAGGGTAATATAATGACAGTAGAAAGTAGACCAGGGTAATATAAATGACAGTAGATGGTAGACCAGGGTAATATAATGACAGCATATGGCAGACCAAGTAATATAATGACAGTAGATGGCAGACCAGGAGTAATATAATGACAGTAGATGGTAGACCAGGTTAATAGATTGACAGTAGATGGTAGACCAGGGTAATATAATGACAGTAGATGGTAGACCAGGCAATTTAATGGCAGGAGAAAAAGCAGACTAAAGACATAATGACAGCAGAAAGCAGACCAGGGTAATATATTGACAGTAGATGGTAGACCAGGCAATATAATGACAGTAGATGGTAGACCAGGGAAATATAATGACAGTAGATGGTAGATCAGGGTAATATAATGACAGTAGAGGGTAGACCAGGGTAATATAATGACAGTAGGAAAGTAGACCAGGGTAATATATTGACAGTAGATGAATAGACCAGGGTAATATAATGACAGTAGATGGTAGACCAGGGGGTAATATAATGACAGTAGATGGTAGATCAGGGTAATATAATGACAGTAGAGGGTAGACCAGGGTAATATAATGACAGTAGATGGTAGATCAGGTAATATAATGACAGTAGAAAGTAGACCAGGGTAATATATTGACAGTAGATGGTATACCAGGGTAATATAATGACAGTAGATGGTAGACCAGGGTAATATAATGACAGTAGATGGTAGACCAGGGTAATATAATGACAGTAGAAAGTAGACCAGGGTAATATATTGACAGTAGATGGTATACAGGTAATATAATGACAGTAGATGGTAGACCAGGTTAATAGATTGACAGTAGATTGTAGACCAGGGAAATATAATGACAGCAGAGGGTAGACCAGATTAATTTAATGACAGCAGAGCAGACTAGGTAATATAATGACAGTAGAAAGTAGACCAGGGTAATATAATGACAGTAGATGGTAGACCAGGGTAATATAATGACAGCAGATGGTAGACCAGATAATATAATGACAGTAGATGGTAGACCAGGGTAATATAATGACAGTAGATGGGTAGACCAGGTTAATAGATTGACAGTAGATGGTAGACCAGGGTAATATAATGACAGATGGTAGACCAGGTAATTTAATGGCAGGAGAAAGTAGACTAGGGTAATATAATGACAGTAGAAAGTAGACCAGTAATATATTGACAGTAGATGGTAGACCAGGGTAATATAATGACAGTAGATGGTAGACCAGGGAAATATAATGACAGTAGATGGTAGATCAGGGTAATATAATGACAGTAGATGGTAGACCAGGGTAATATAATGACAGTAGAAGGTAGACCAGGGTAATATAATGACAGTAGATGGTAGACCAGGGTAATATAATGACAGTAGATGGTAGACCAGGGTAATATAATGACAGTAGATGGTAGACCAGGGTAATATAATGACAGTAGATGGTAGACCAGGGTAATATAATGACAGTAGAGGGTAGACCAGGGTAATATAATGACAGTAGAAGGTAGACCAGGGTAATATAATGACAGTAGAAAGTAGACCAGGGTAATATATTGACAGTAGATGGTAGACCAGGGTAATATAATGACAGTAGATGGTAGACCAGGGTAATATAATGACAGTAGATGGTAGACCAGGGTAATATAATGACAGTAGATGGTAGACCAGGGTAATATAATGACAGTAGATGGTAGACCAGGGTAATATAATGACAGTAGATGGTAGACCAGGGTAATATAATGACAGTAGAGGGTAGACCAGGGTAATTTAATGACAGTAGAAAGTAGACTAGGGTAATATAATGACAGTAGAAAGTAGACCAGGGTAATATATTGACAGTAGATGGTAGACCAGGGTAATATAATGACAGTAGATGGTAGACCAGGGTAATATAATGACAGTAGATGGTAGACCAGGGTAATATAATGACAGTAGATGGTAGACCAGGGTAATATAATGACAGTAGATGGTAGACCAGGGTAATATAATGACAGTAGAAGGTAGACCAGGGTAATATATTGACAGTAGATGGTAGACCAGGGTAATATAATGACAGTAGATGGTAGACCAGGGTAATATAATGACAGTAGATGGTAGACCAGGGTAATATAATGACAGTAGATGGTAGACCAGGGTAATATAATGACAGTAGATGGTAGACCAGGGTAATATAATGACAGTAGATGGTAGACCAGGGTAATATAATGACAGTAGATGGTAGACCAGGGTAATATAATGACAGTAGAAAGTAGACTAAGGTAATATAATGACAGTAGAAAGTAGACCAGGGTAATATATTGACAGTAGATGGTAGACCAGGGTAATATAATGACAGTAGATGGTAGACCAGGGTAATATAATGACAGTAGATGGTAGACCAGGGTAATATAATGACAGTAGAGGGTAGACCAGGGTAATATAATGACAGTAGATGGTAGACCAGGGTAATATAATGACAGTAGAAGGTAGACCAGGGTAATATAATGACAGTAGATGGTAGACCAGGGTAATATAATGACAGTAGATGGTAGACCAGGGTAATATAATGACAGTAGATGGTAGACCAGGGTAATATAATGACAGTAGATGGTAGACCAGGGTAATATAATGACAGTAGAAAGTAGACCAGGGTAATATAATGACAGTAGATGGTAGACCAGGGTAATATAATGACAGTAGATGAGTAGACCAGGGTAATATAATGACAGTAGATGGTAGACCAGGGTAATATAATGACAGTAGATGGTAGACCAGGGTAATATAATGACAGTAGATGGTAGACCAGGGTAATATAATGACAGTAGATGGTAGACCAGGGTAATATAATGACAGTAGATGGTAGACCAGGGTAATATAATGACAGCAGATGGTAGACCAGGGTAATATAATGACAGTAGATGGTAGACCAGGGTAATATAATGACAGTAGATGGTAGACCAGGGTAATATAATGACAGTAGATGGTAGACCAGGGTAATATAATGACAGTAGATGGTAGACCAGGGTAATATAATGACAGTAGATGGTAGACCAGGGTAATATAATGACAGTAGATGGTAGACCAGGGTAATATAATGACAGTAGAGGGTAGACCAGGGTAATATAATGACAGTAGATGGTAGACCAGGGTAATATAATGACAGTAGAAGGTAGACCAGGGTAATATAATGACAGTAGATGGTAGACCAGGGTAATATAATGACAGTAGATGGTAGACCAGGGTAATATAATGACAGTAGATGGTAGACCAGGGTAATATAATGACAGTAGATGGTAGACCAGGGTAATATAATGACAGTAGATGGTAGACCAGGGTAATATAATGACAGTAGATGGTAGACCAGGGTAATATAATGACAGTAGAGGGTAGACCAGGGTAATATAATGACAGTAGAAAGTAGACCAGGGTAATATAATGACAGTAGATGGTAGACCAGGGTAATATAATGACAGTAGATGGTAGACCAGGGTAATATAATGACAGTAGATGGTAGACCAGGGTAATATAATGACAGTAGAAGGTAGACCAGGGTAATATAATGACAGTAGAGGGTAGACCAGGGTAATATAATGACAGTAGATGGTAGACCAGGGTAATATAATGACAGTAGAAAGTAGACCAGGGTAATATATTGACAGTAGATGGTAGACCAGGGTAATATAATGACAGTAGATGGTAGACCAGGGTAATATAATGACAGTAGATGGTAGACCAGGGTAATATAATGACAGTAGATGGTAGACCACGGTAATATAATGACAGTAGATGGTAGACCAGGGTAATATAATGACAGTAGATGGTAGACCAGGGTAATATAATGACAGTAGAGGGTAGACCAGGGTAATTTAATGACAGTAGAAAGTAGACTAGGGTAATATAATGACAGTAGAAAGTAGACCAGGGTAATATAATGACAGTAGATGGTAGACCAGGGTAATATAATGACAGTAGATGGTAGACCAGGGTAATATAATGACAGTAGATGGTAGACCAGGGTAATATAATGACAGTAGAGGGTAGACCAGGGTAATATAATGACAGTAGATGGTAGACCAGGGTAATATAATGACAGTAGAAGGTAGACCAGGGTAATATAATGACAGTAGATGGTAGACCAGGGTAATATAATGACAGTAGATGGTAGACCAGGTTAATATAATGACAGTAGATGGTAGACCAGGGTAATATAATGACAGTAGATGGTAGACCAGGGTAATATAATGACAGTAGATGGTAGACCAGGGTAATATAATGACAGTAGATGGTAGACCAGGAGCAATACGTAACTGAA
>NW_026281000.1:0-253 GCF_023373465.1 Oncorhynchus keta | reverse complement strand
ATTAACATTGTGGGCAGTTTTCAACAAGTTGCCAACATGGAAATGCAGAAATAAGCACTTTTCCATAAACAAGCTCTAAATCACGTTTGATTGCACTCTGGATGTCCAATTTTGGCTGTGCTGTCTATTTGAGATGAAATTAACATTGTGGACAGTTTTCAGCAAGTTGAACATGGAAATGCAGAAATAAGCACTTTTCCATAAACAAGCTCTAAATCACGTTTGATGCACTCTGGATGTCCAATTTTTGGCT
>NW_026280999.1:0-2187 GCF_023373465.1 Oncorhynchus keta | reverse complement strand
CATGTTCTACTAGTCTGGTCTGAACAGTACTAGCCTCTGGCATGATTGTGTTTATTTCAGGGTAGTCACATGACCGTAGTTTGTATCATCACATGACGGTTCTGTTGTGATGTCACAATGGGGGTAGTGTGTTCTGTCAACATATGAAATGTCACTCCAACACCGACTGGTTGTTTCTGTTGCTCCAGGCAACGGTCACCAATGTATTTGGTTGTTAATGGTGTGTGTGTGTGTGTGTGTGTGTGTGTGTGTGTGTGTGTGTGTGTGTGTGTGTGTGTGTGTGTGTGTGTGTGTGTGTGTTCCAGGGCCGGCGGTGTGTGTTGAAGGATTGCTGTAAGATCCTAGACAACACAGTTCTTCCTCCTGAGACCGTGGTTCCTCCCTTCACCGTGTTCTCAGGATGCCCAGGTCAGAACACACCTCCTCCTCCTCTCCATCCTCCTCCTCTACCTCCTACTCTCCTCCCCATCCTCCTCCTCTACCTCCTACTCCTCCTCCTCCTCTCCATCTCTTCCTCTACATTCCTCTCTTCCTTCATTTTCTACTCCTCCTTCTTCCTCTCTTCCTTCCATCTCTTCTACTCTTCCTTGCCTCCCTTTCCTTTATCTCTCTTCCTTCTTTTACTTCTTCTTGTTTTTACATTCTCTTCCTTCCTTTTTTTCTTTTCTCTTCATCTATTCATCCTTTGCTATCTCTTTCTTCATCATCTTCTTCCTTCCTACTTCATTTTCATATCATCTGCGTCATCCTTTCTACATCTCTATCTGCCCCTCTTATTCCTTCTGCGTCATCATCTGCTTGTCATCATCTTTTTTCTATATCATCTTCTTTACTCACATTCATCTGCCTATCTGCATTTTCATATCTGCGTCATCATCTGCTCATCATCTGCTCATCATCTGCTATATCTATCATCATCTGCCCATCTGCGTCAGCGCTACATCATTCCTACTCTCATCTGCATCATCCTCTATCATCACATCCGCTCTACATCTGCTTTCTCATCATCGTCATCCTCACATCTGTCATTCTGCCCCTCTGCATCATCCTCTGCCCCTCTCATCATCTGCTATCATCATCATCATCATCTGCGTCATCATCTATTTATCATCGCTTCATCATCTTGCTTCACATCTGCGTCATCATCTGCGTCATCATCATCTGCCTCCTCATCATCATCTGCCTCCTTTTATCATCTGTCATATCTTTCATCTGCGTCATCATCTGGCCCATCTGCGTCATCATCTGCGGATCATTCTGCGTCATCATCTGCATCATCTTGTATCCTTTCATCATCTCGTCATTTCATCTGCGTATATTCTGCCCATATCTGCGTCATCTTTCTCTGCGTCATCTCTTCCTTTCCTCTCGTATCTTTCTCTACGTCGTATCTGCGGTCATCATCATCTGCGTCATTCCTATCATCATCTTTAGCATCATCATCTGCGTCAGATCTGGCCTCTTTTCATCATCTTTGCTTCTCTGCATCATCTGCTTAGTATCTGCGTTTATCATCTGCGTTCATCATCTGCGTTATCTGCCGTCATCTCCTGCGTCATCTCTGCGTCTTCTGTGTTATCATCTTGCGTCATCATTCATCATCATCATTCTGCGTCATCATCTCTCTTCATTTCCTGCTCATCATCTGCCTCATCATCATCTGCGTCATCATCTCTCGGTATCATCATCATCATCCGTCATCATCATCATCATCTGCGTCATCTCTGCGTCATCATCTGCATTCATCATCATCACGCATCATATCATCTGCGGTCATCATCTCATCATCATCTGGCCCATCTGCGTCATCATCATCATCGTCATCATCTGCGTCCTCGTCTGCGTCATCTGCGTTCTAATCATCATCTGCGTATCTCATCTGCCTTCTCTACATCTGCCTCTACATCCTCCTCTCATCCTGGTACATCTGCGTCATCAGTTGGTACATCGCTCCCTGTACCTCCAGGGTCTATCCCCAGGACCACCCATATCCCCTACCTCCTCTTCTACCTCCCCCTGCTAAATGGCTTCTCATCTACCTTCCCTCCTCCCCTCTTCTGCCTCTACCCCCCCTCTGCTTCCTCCCTCCTCCTCCCCCATACCTAAAAACCCCTACTCGATGACATCAGTATTTTTTGGCATATGTAGACACTGGTATGGTGCTGGAGATGATGAATGAGCCTGAAA
>NW_026280998.1:0-44548 GCF_023373465.1 Oncorhynchus keta | reverse complement strand
CCTACACTACACTAACCCCACACTACACCAACCCTACACTAAACCCACAGTACGCTAATCCTACACTACCCCTACACTACACTAACCCTACACTAAACCCACAGTACGCTAATCCTACACTACACTAACCCTACACTACACCAACCCTACACTAAACCCACAGTACGCTAATCCTACACTACACTAATCCTACACTACACTAACCCTACACCAATCCTACACTACACTAACCCTACACTACACCAATCCTACACTACACTAACCCTACACTACACTAAACCCACAGTACGCTAATCCTACACTACACTAACCCTACATTAATCCTAGACTACACTAACCCTACACTTGAAAAAATGATCAAAAGATAGTCACAAATATTGCAGAAGTTTAGATTGTATTAAAACTGCAGTCCAAAATATATTTTACGTGTTAAAATCCGCAGTCAAAAATATTGCGTAACTTTATTGGAATTTACAGTGTTGACTTCAGTGACACATTTCTTTTTGCAGCTAGAGCTGGCTTGAGTACAATATGTGTGTGTGCATGTGCTCCCTGTGCGTGTGTAATGTGTGTGTCTCCCTGTGCGTGTGTACGTACTGTATGTGTGTGTGTATCTCCTGTGCGTGTGTACGTACTGTATGTATTAATGACAGTATACTCCTGTGTGACAGTATCTCCCTGTGCGTGTACGTACTGTATGTATGTGTGTCTCCCTGTGCGTGTGTATGTACTGTATGTGAGTGTGTCTCCCTGTGCGTGTGTACGTACTGTATGTGAGTGTGTCTCCCTGTGCGTGTGTACGTACTGTATGTGTGTGTCTCCCTGTGCGTGTGTACGTATGTGTGTGTCTCCTGTGCGTGTGTACATACTGTGAGTGTGTCTCCCTGTGCGTGTGTACGTACTGTGTGAGTGTGTCTCCCTGTGCGTGTGTACGTACTGTATGTGAGTGTGTCTCCCTGTGTGTACGTACTGTATGTGTGTGCCACCGTTTCTGCCTTCAAAGGCTATTGACTTCCTGCTCAACTCTGCACCAACAGGAAATATGTGTTAGGACAAGGGTTTATATATGACAGGGTTTCTCTATTGAAAAAACACCAACATTACAATCTAGTACATCATCTAGTTCTATTAAAGGGATCATCTTTGACTTACACACAAGTTGTTTTGCCTGAATTAACTTGCCTACAAACATTTAACAGTAATATAAACCAAACAATATTTAATATAAAAAGACAAAGTTCCTCCTTATAGACAATACAGATATTGTTATTACTATATCAACAAAACATGTTACATTGTTAATTATTGTAGTGATAGCTTCTGTCTTTATATTTCCAACTGCTTCCTGTCTGCGTTAGGACAGATCCCATTCAGGCAGAGCTTCTATTTCTCAAGCCACCTGTTGGACACTTGGCATTGGAGCCCAGCGTTGGTCATAGAGTAGGGAGCCAACTGCACCTCTCCAGTCAGCAGCACTACCCAGACAAGCTGCTGAGGCTTGGTAAGAGAGCAGCTCCGGTCCCAGAGGAATGGCTGCAGAGCACACCCACACAGACTGAAGCTACATTCAAATGACACCCTATTCCCTATATAAGCCTATGGGCTCTGGTCAAAAGTAGTGCACTATGTAGGAAATAGGGTGCAATTTGGCATAAACCTTGAGGGTTGTCTACATCGATCTACATTGAACTGTCAGCTGAATAGAAGACCTGCTGAAGAGACTGTGTGTGTGTGTGTGTGTGTGTGAGAGAAAGAAAGAGACTGGTTTGGATCTTACACAGGAAGTTACAAAAGAGGGCTATCCCATTGTTAGAGGCTGCATATGGGACAACTTGAAGAGAATAAATCAACCCAGTTGACATGGTAATTTTCTGTTGAGAAGCTACTTTATGGCTGTCTCAGTGAGACGCTAGAGGCATTCTCAGGCCAAAGCTGGTTCTCATCATTAAAAACTCATGATCAGTTCTGGTGTTACGACAAATTTCATGTCAGAGTGGTTGTAAATTGTTCTGGACTTCTGGTAGCCTATGGAAGTCGGTGTATGTCTTTTAAAACTATGTGAAAAATGCAGGAAATTGTACCACCCTATAAATACACATTTTCAAACTAGCCTACTTCTGAAAGAGGTTGAAAGACTTGCACGTTATTAACAATACTGTGACGTAATACAATGACTTTCACAAACAATAAGACAAATATGTGAACGTTTCCAATTCCTTATTCAACCAACAACTTTCAGACAAAGACAATCCATTATAATGAAAGAATGGGGCCAAACGCATTAGGCTGGTTTACACATCATTATCCGATGAAAACTAAAATCCCCTTGTGGATCTCGCGCGGTGTGTCAATGTTGTGCTTGGGAATTGTAGTGCAGTACATTCGCACTGACCAAACGAATAGCTTTTAATGATGAACCTGGACTTTAAATTTGACAGACACACAACTCGAACAACACACAAAGTAATATACAGTATATATTTCAGACACTTTATATAATTTAAATGGATTTCAAAACATCATGAATGTCAATATACTTCCTCCTTCATTGACTACAAATTCGATAATATCCACTTCTGCGCAGGCTCTCCATCCCAACATCTGGAAACAAGCACTTTTCGCAGGTGCTATATCAGATGTATTTAATTGTAATGCTATTTCAATAGAAGTACTCTGATTGACATTTACAAATAAGTATATTATTCTCATTATGAAAAGCTCAAATGAGTGGTGTTCATTGTCCACATTAAAAAGTGGTATTTTCAACCAAAAGCACACTCACACAAAATCATAACGCATCACTGTGAGACAGTAACGTTAAGAGCTCTTCTTAGCCTACTATGTTATAGCTGAATCATTTTAGGGTGCAGGGAAGTTGACAGTCTGAGTCTACTAAAAAGTGACATGTCCCCAAACTCCATGGTCTTTTTGGACAGTGTATCTGTATAAAATGTTGAAGCCAGTCTGCTATCGCTGGCTTCGGTCTCGCCACAGTGTGGAAGCAGGCGCGATCCCCCAGGTCTTTGATTTAAAAAAAAAAAAAAGAAGGGGGAAAAGGCGATTGGCTGACGAGGGCCCCACGTCAATACGCAGATTGGGAGCGTATAGCTTGGCTAGAGCAGTTAGCAACCAGATAGATACACAGTCGGCGCGCCATCAAACCTTACATCTGTGGATGAAGCGAACCAAGGGAAACAGCTGTATGCAGGCTATGTTAGCGATCTGAAACGGCAACATCTGACTGTGGACACGTAGGAAAGAGTCTTTACCTACATACATTGCGTTGTCATTTTCTGTCTGCTGTTTTGTGGATAACAAAAGCGAATTCGATTCGAGCGGAGTCATTGGAACAGACGAGTGAACGAGAATTGAACCGCAGTGGATGTCTTGCTCTTTCTGTGTTCACATCGTAATACAACTGTAGCTGAGTAATCGCATGGAGATGGAGTAAAATTGAGGTCATCTGGAATTGAATTGCGGCTGAGAGATGGAGAATTTGTTTTGTCCGCTCTGATCTAATAGGAGGGAGAGAAGAACTGCTGGATACATAGGGGATACAACCCCGATATGAACGTGGCTTTCTCGCTCAGCCTGAGGTAGCTGCTAAAGCCAATGAAAGACAGCGGTCTTGAACGCATACGGTCGCTTTGGAATGTAGATATACGCGTTTATTCTTGCACATTTAAATAAAACAAATGTGATCTAATACTAGTAACTAGGACTATCGTTGCATATGTTTTGTTTGTTGAATTACTCTTCCAAGTATCAACCAACCGATCTACGGGAGAATGGCCATAACACGAAAGGTAATGCCTTTACCAATCATGTTGTTGATATAGCTGGAAAGTGCATGCATATTGACACACAGGCTAATGACATCGCTACGAATATAGTCTGTTTCGCTACGAAATAGCGTTTTAGCTCACTTCTACGGCTCGCTATAGCGCGTGCTGTGGAAAACCGTATCGGCGTTCTGTTTTGCGTCGGGTGGGTTTGCTTAACGTGCCTGGCATTTGGACACTTGCAATTACTGCTAGTTTGTTGTAACAAACACTAACTATTTATCTGCATTGTGCGCTCTGTCTGGAAGTAATTTTCAGCGCGAGACGATCCATATCCAGCGCGAGACTATCCATATATCCAGCGCGAGCGTAAAGTAACCAAGACTACCGAGGTTACCTTACTACGTTAGCGAGCTAGTTGTCCAAGTTGACGATACATAACATAACTATTTCGCTGTACACTCGCTTTGGTACAGACCCCTTGAGGTACTACAGACCCATTGACAGTCGATAATGTGCCTGTTCGTTTGTAGAATTGATTATCGCTTCGACAAGACAACACTGCAGAAGTGTAGCTAGCGAACTATTCCACCATGGTTAGCCAGTTATGCTAGCTAGCTATAAAGACGAGTGGGAAGGGAAAGGCCACAGAGCGTACTCTTCAATAAAGTTAAATGAATAACGTAACATTTATGATCGGAAGAAAATAATACAAAATCGAGTCACCGTTAACATATACTATTGACAGCGTCAATGTTTTTCGGTGTATTTTTTTCTCTCGCTTGCTCACGGTATCGATTCGACCCACGAAATGAATGAGATCGTTCATTCACAGATTGACGACCGCTCGTGTTTAACCAGGTTCAGATGTTTTTCTATTTTCTTTGTAATTACATTTAAGTCACTTCGGATTCATCTTAATTTTGGGATTTCTAAAAAAATCTCAGTTAATAAATGATCTGAGCAATGGTCGGAAATGTGGTAAACGAGATTATACATTACCAGTGGAAATGACTCGTGGGAAAATATAAATAGTACAATTATGGGGAATTCATTTTTTTTTATTCGGTGCTTTAATGAATATTCCGACATGTCCATACATTTCTGAACAAGAGTAATGGAATGGGTAGCGAGCTCATTCGTTTTTAGATGCGACACTGTTTTTCGTCCCAAATCGCACACGTCCATATCAGTGGTTCTCAAACCACTCATCGGGGACCCTTCCTCCTTCCACAATGGAAAAGTTTAAACTGAATCCTTGGGACATCCCAACTCTGACGCTCCTCCTAAACGGTTAATGGATGGCTCTCCAAACCTGTTCCCGGAGCGCACCATTCTGTAGGTTTTTACACCAACCCTCCTAATCTAGCGCACCTGATTCTAGCTGGTTGATAAACTGAAGCGTGGTTGATAAACTGAAGCGGGTTAGTTCCAACTGGTGTTGAAACGAAAACCTACAGGAGGTTTAGGGTAGAGATGTGCCAAGGATCCCAGATAGCACTAACCTTTTCACAATTGTATTGTAGCTTTGAACTAGATTCACCTATTCAAGGGATTGATGATTTGTTGACCTGTTCAATCAGGTGTGCTAGTTCTGGAATAGATCAAATACATGGAACGGCTCGGGTTCCCCTGAGAAGAGGTTTGATAACCACCGACATATAGTAAACTACTTTTGTGTAGGGAATAGCTCTGGTCAAAAGTAGTGTACTATGTAGGGAATAGAGTGAAATTTGATATATGCAAAACCAAGTCTCCTGTTCTGCAGCTGCAGTAGTGCTGCCAAACCAAGCTACTCTCTGAGTTGTTTTATGCTGTAACCCTGAGGTCAAGCAGAGTCGGGGTTGAGGTTTACAGTTACTTTAAATTTGGATATGCAATTAAACCAAACTTCTCTGCCTCGTGACTCATTCCTTCACTCTCCCTCTGTTCTCTTTTAGTGAATTTGCCCCTTGCTTTGGAGGCAGGGAGTTAATGGTGTGAGTGAGATCTCCTCCCCCACCATCACTACAGCGACACACCAGAGGCTGTCCACTGTCCAGGCCCAAGCAGTCAGCCTGAGCCTGCTAGTACAGACTATCTGGCCTCCTCTTTCTGTGGTCCCTTATGCTCAATGAAGGCTATCTCTGGGTCGCTACAGGATGGATGGTGTGGATTTGACGGTCCTGTGTGTCATCATCAGCGCTTTGCTCCTCTGACTGTTTCCTGTTCTTTCCATTTATAAAAGAACGCCCTCTTCTGGGCCCAACCACCCCTGAGCGCTGTAAAGTTATAGTAACTGTTGTTGCTAAGGGACACTTACAGAGGAGGTTAAGTTAACTCTCCCCCCCATCCAAACTCCACAGAGGGTTTTCTCCAGAGGTTTTATTTTATATACCCATATTATATATTTTCCCCTCAGCCGGTTCAAACACGACAGGTGTTCTGTTCTTCACAACAAAAGTTTTGGTTTATTGTTGGTTGAGGTTTACAGTTACTTTTTCAAGTTTTTTGTTCTTCCTTGTAATTTATTTATACCTCATTATTTAGATTTTTTTTCTCATTGCTCACTCACACTCCTGGAATAAAAACAAGATGTCGGAAACAGACAAGTTCCTAGCCCCTTTCCCTCCACCACCCAAGAATGTGAATGGTTCCAGCTCGGACACGTACCTTGGTGAGAATTTGGGGACCGACGGTGTCCGCCGACGCCGCCACACCATGGACCGCGACCCCAAACAGGCCGAACATCGCTTCTTCCGGCGCAGCGTCATCTGTGACTCGAACGCCACCGCCTTAGACCTCCCCAGCAAGGCCGTCATCCTCACCTCCCCGCCCGACTGCGAGCCCCCCAGCCTGGGCTGGCTCTCCCTGGCTGTCCCCTCTGTGGTGGTACCCGAGCCGTGCCTGGCGGTGGCCGAGGTGGAAGCAGATGAGGAAGGAGGGGAGGGGCCTTGTAGTGCGGTATTAGGGCCCAGTGTTGGTGGCGGTACTAGAGTGGATGGTACGGTAGTGCAGATAAAGCCATGCACGGCAGTATTGGATGTTTGCGGCGGAGAGAAAGGAAAGAAGCTGTTGTCGTTAGCCGCCGCAGAGGCTCCTGGAATGGAGGAGGTGTCGCCCAGTAAAGCGGGGAGCCCGCGGAGGAGGAGAGCGGTAGTGTTACAGAGGAGATGCGAGAGGAGAAGGAGAAGGGGGCGGCGAAGGCCCTATTAGAGGAGCAGAAGAGGGAAGCAGAGAAAAAGGTTCAGGACGACATAGAGGAAGTGGAGACCAAGGCCATAGGGACCTCGCTGGATGGACGCTTCCTGAAGTTTGACATCGAGATCGGACGCGGATCCTTCAAGACGGTCTACAAGGGCCTGGATACGGAGACGACAGTGGAGGTGGCGTGGTGCGAACTGCAGGTACGACACAACCCAATCATTTACTATCCTTCTTTACTTCCTTACTCTCTGCTCGGAGTAACATTTTACACAGTGTTTTATTATACTCTCTCAATTCTTCCTCCGCTGCCTATTGTAGTGGCAAACTAAAGTACCTAAGTAGATTGGCGTCCACTAAATATCCCAGGTATGAAGACACAGATAAGGTGCAGAAGGAAGGATGTAGCTTGCTAGTACCTCGTCTGATAAAGATCACACAGGGTTGACAGATGGATGATGTCAGAGCAGCGCTGAGGTAAGATGATGCCCAGCAAGGGTGCAACTTGCAGGTGCTGATGCAAAAGCCCAGACAGACAGAATGGCACACAGGATGTTGTTGCTAGTTTCTACATTCTTATTCTGTACAAGAAGTTGTTTTTGTGGTCATGGTTCCCATAGTGCTTAATGTGGGTCATTAATTGAAGAAGCCTGGAGAGAGAGAGAGGAACATGTCCGTTAGAAAGTTTAAAGTTTGGCAGCCAGCCAGTCATATGACTGGATCTTAGCTGAATTCACAGCTCCGTTTAGAATCTAGCACAGCTCTCGCTCACGTGGTGGAAGGAGCAGTTGGTTCCTTGGCTCTGTGATACGGTCACTGATAACTAACTCACAAATCCCTCCACGAAGGAGCCTCAGTTTGGGGGTCAGGTAAGCAGGGTCGGAGGTTAGTTTAAAAATAACACCTTGGGGTTAAACAGCTGTAACTCAGGGGGTGTGTCTCTAATGGCACCCTATTCCCTGTATAATCGACCACATTGACCAGAGCCTCAGGGGCACAGTAATGGGAAAAGGGCACCATTTGGAACGCATTACAGGGGGTCCGTGTTAACCATGTTGTTAATGAAACTCAGTAGGTTCTCATTTAAAGTGCGGTCGGGTCACTGCAATGAAGCTGTTTTCCTCCTGTGTTGGAGTCACAAGGTGCTGTTTCTCCCTCTGCTGAAATTCACTTGTTCTGCCACCTTTTCTTTCAAAGAGATGTTTGAGTTGTGACTGAGCTCTGGTCTCAGCTCTGTGCCAGAGATGGTGCTTTCAACGGTTGTTGTCACTAAGACTTACGCTACAACTTGTTAGTCATACAGTCAGTTGGGCTCAGATACTAGAAAACTGTCCAATCACAGTCCTCCCCTATAATCCACAACCACGGAATTGAATCACATCACTCAGTCGCCTGGTTGCGGCTGATTGCATGTGCCCCTTCAAGCATCATCCAGGCAGCTCATCTAATAGTGAATGTTTAATAACTATAAAGAGCTCCTGGTCTGTAGATTAATGTGATGTTACGTAAATGTGTGTATCCACTCTAACCACAGGTAACGTAATGTTACGTAAATGTGTGTATCCACTCTAACCACAGGTAACGTAATGTTACGTAAATGTGTGTATCCACTCTAACCACAGGTAACGTAATGTTACGTAAATGTGTGTATCCACTCTAACCACAGGTAACGTAATGTTACGTAAATGTGTGTATCCACTCTAACCACAGGTAACGTAATGTTACGTAAATGTGTGTATCCACTCTAACCACAGGTAATGTTACGTAAATGTGTGTATCCACTCTAACCACAGGTAACGTAATGTACATTGCATGTAGGGTTAAGACTTCTATTTGCCCTGCTGGCTGGGTAGTCCTATGGATGTTAGTGTTTGTCAGACAGTTTTGTAAAACAGACTATGCACTTCTACTGACATGGGATGAAGTAGTGGGAGTGGGGTTACACACGCTGCCTGGGTGGGCGTGGCGTCATGAGAGCATCTGGAATTGGTCGACGACTGCTTTGTGCATCATGAAGAGTTGTGGGGGTGATGGGCATCCTCAATAGCTGAACTAGCAGTCTCATCCCGGAGGGAATGAAAGAAGGATGGGGGGAATTAAAGAGGAGGGAGGGAGGAGCGGAGGCAGTGGGGCCGTGGTCATGAGTAGGCGCAGCGAGGGGTTGATGACAATGTTTGCCTTTGACAAAGAGAGGGAGCAGAATGAAAAGGGGAAGTGGACACACACACACACACACACACAGACACACACAGACACACACACACACACACACAGACACACAGAGAGAGGAGTGCCTGGCCTTGTATGCTGCAGTGGCCCTCTGTCCTTTTTGTAGGCCACAGGGCTGAGAGCTGGTTGTTGGGTGGAGGAACTCTAGAAGGAAACCACTTTTTAATTGGTCAATGTTTTCTGGGCTTGGGGGACAGTGGGGAAAATGAGGAAGAATAATCTAGGGTGCATCCCAAATGGCTCCTATTTATTGCACTACTGTTGACAAAGGTGGCAAGGCCCATAGGGCTTTGGCCAGAATAGTGCACTCAACGGGGGAATAGGGTGCCATTTGGGATGTTACCTTGTAGGCAGTCGGTTTTAGAGGGAATTTCAGGTTTTGAGCACCAAGCCAGGCTAAGTAGAGGGGAGGGACCGAGCACCTTTGAGCGTTATTCTAATGCCATTCATGCTGGACTTGAGAGAGAGAATTTCTATGGTCTCTTTCTCAATGCAGATTGTCTATGTTTGAGGCCAGAATTGTTTTTATCTATTAATACACTTTTTTGTTGGGGTGGCGGCGGCAAGTTAGTCTTTTCCCATCGCTGCAACTCCCGTATGGATTCGGGAGAGGCGAAGGTCAAGAGAGCCACGCCTCCTCCGAAACACAAAAACCGCTCAAGCCTCAATGCTTCTTGACACACAGCTCACTTAACCTAGAAGCCAGCCTCACCAATGTGTCGGAGGAAACACTGTATTACTGGCGACCCGATGTCAGCGTCATGAGCCAGCCGCCACAAGGAGTCGCTAGAGCACGATGGGACAAGACATCCCAGCTGGCCAAACCTCCACCTAACCCGGATGACTCTGGGCCAGTTGTGCACCGCCCGCTGCGACACAACCCGGGATCGAACCCAAATCTGTAGTGACGCCTCAAACACTGCAGTGCAGTGCCCCTTAGACCGCTGTTCCACTCGGGAGGCCCGTGTTTGGGGCCAGATTTAACCAAACGTTACTTTGAAATGTCTTTCTCTTAAGTTGAGGTTTTTGTATGACTTTCTAGGCTGATCATTTTTCTACCAATGATAGTATCTTAAAGAGCCTGAACACGCTGTTTGGCACGTGTGTTTTTCTGTTGCTCATTAGAAAGACTAGATTTCAGTCTTAGAGGTGTGTCTCCTGACAGATTTCCACTTTTGGTTGATGGTGTTTGTCCTCATGAGACATTATTGTAGGAAGCCCATTTAATTTCTCAACGTCCTCAGAAATCTGTAATTCATTTTTACATTTTGGCCGAGGATGTTTTAGATGCACAATTTTTCATCCATCAAAGGTGATTGATGCAATATTTCCCAAGTAAACTAAATGTGCTACGTGTTCTTATGTGTCCGAGCTGCTGGGTGGGTCTGTCTCACTGTCTATGCTATTGGGTAGAGGGCAGTCTACACAGCTGTTCACCCTATGTTAGTGGACACCCCCAACCTTCATTTACCCGGTGTTCCAACCCAGACGCGCATCCTATTTACACTCTGATGTTGACTGACTTCATCCCATTTACACTCTGTAGTAAATTTGGGCACCAGAATAACGACTTTACACTCTGTAGTAAATTTGGGCACTAGAATAACTGGACTCATCCTATTTACACTCTGCAGTAAATTTTGGGCACTAGAATAACTGACTGACTTCATCCTATTTACACTCTGTAGTAAATTTGGGCACTAACTGAATAACACTCTGAGTAAATTTGGGCACTAGAATAACTGACTCATCCTATTTACACTCTGTAGTAAATTTTGGGCACAAGAATAACTGAGTAAATTTGGGCACTAGAATAACTGACTGACTTCATCCTGTTTACACTCTGTAGTAAATTTGGGCACTAGAATAACTGACTGACTTTATCCTATTTACACTCTGTAGTAAATTTGGGTACTGAATAACTGACTTCATCCTATTTGGTTACACTGGACTGACTTCATCCAATTTACACCTGCAGTAAATTTGGGCACTAGAATAACTGACTGACTTCATCCTATTTACACTCTGTAGTAAATTTGGGCACTAGAATAACTGACTGACTTCATCCTATTTACACACTCTGGATAACTTCATCCTATTTACACCTGTAGTAAATTTGGGCACTAGAATAACTGACTGACTTCATCCTGTATTTACACTCTGTAGTAAATTTGGACACTAGAATAAGTGTTTCTGACTCATATCGATTCCACAGGCCGTTTTCAAAGGGATGTGTTGCTTTTCAAAGGCAGTCACTTTTAATGACTTAGTCTACCCCTTTATACTTGACTGATATTTGCAATTTAAATCCTTTGTCAGCTGCGAACTCTGTTCTTTATTTCATCTTCCTTTGTATAGAATTAGGGCACAGGGATATGACTGTGAGCTGTGAGACTGCAGTCAGCTAAGCTTTGTGGAACGTTAAGTTATTTATGAGAAGTTCTGGAGATAAGCTAAACTCTGTTTTAAAATGATGCTTCATTACCAACGCGGAGTTGTAAACACATTGTTCGTGGCCGGTGTTTGCTTGTTTGCAGACTGTTTGTACAGCTTTGGCAAAAGCTACTGTATCTTCTTTGACACACAAAGACCCAAACGGCGTTCCATAGTATGTATGTCGTGAAGCTAGTAGCAGTGACGCTGTGTTACTGTGTAACTAAGGGAAGGGCAACGTCTGAAAATGGAACACTTGGTAGTGTGTACCGGTGCTCAACCAGTCGGTGAAAGCCAACATCACAAACGACAGAGAACGTTGATTGTCAAGGGCAATGAATTCCTTTATCTTGGCTATAAGGGATTTTTGACATTGAGTTGTCTCGAAATGTTGTTACTCTTCAAATGACTGCTGGACTTGTTGACTGCTCGATCCACAGCAGACATTGTGGACTAGGTTAGGAATGCTGTGTTGCAGGTGTAGCTCTACATTACGTGTTGTCATTATGTCATGTACCTACGTTATATATAGGTATGCACGTCATCTACCTACGTTATATATAGGTATGCACGTCATCTACCTACGTTATATATAGGTATGCACGTCATCTACCTACGTTATATAGGTATGCACGTCATCTACCTACGTTATATATAGGTATGCACGTCATCTACCTACGTTATATATAGGTATGCACGTCATCTACCTACGTTATATATAGGTATGCACGTCATCTACCTACGTTATATAGGTATGCACGTCATCTACCTACGTTATATATAGGTATGCACGTCATCTACCTACGTTATATAGGTATGCACGTCATCTACCTACGTTATATAGGTATGCACGTCATGTACCTACGTTATATAGGTATGTACGTCATGTACCTACGTTATATAGGTATGTACGCCATGTACCTACGTTATATAGGTATGCACGTCATCTACCTACGTTATATAGGTATGCACGTCATCTACCTACGTTATATAGGTATGCACGTCATCTACCTACGTTATATAGGTATGCACGTCATCTACCTACGTTATATGGGTATGCACGTCATGTACCTACGTTATATAGGTATGCACGTCATGTACCTACGTTATATAGGTATGCACGTACCTACGTTATATAGGTATGCACGTCATCTACCTACGTTATATAGGTATGCACGTCATCTACCTACGTTATATAGGTATGCACGTCATCTACCTACGTTATATAGATATGCACGGCAGCTTTGACATCAGTTTATTTATTTATTATTATTATTATATTTTGCACATCGCGTTAAACTAGACATCAGCCAATACCGATGTAGGCATTTTTAGCTAATATCGTCCGATTCTATTATGTTCACCGATATATCGTGCATCCCTAGTATCTTTGACCATCTGTATTCCCAGTCGTGAAATCCATAGATTAGGCTCAGGACCTCGGTCTGGGGTGAAGGTTCATTTTCCAAGAGGACAAACCCTAAGCACACAGCCATGACAACGCAGGAGTGGCTTCGGGACAAGTCTCTGAATGTCCTTGAGTTGCCCAGCCAGAGCTTGACTTGCACCTGATCGAACATCTCTGGAGAGACCAGAAAATAGCTGTGCAGCGACACTCCCCATCCAACCTGACAGAGCTTGAGAGGATCTGCAGAGAAGAATGGGAGAAACTCTCCAAATACAGGTGTGCCTAGCCTGTAGCTTCATACCCAGGAAGACTTGAGGCTGTAATCGCTGCCAAAGGTGCTTCAACAAAGTACTTAGTAAAGGGTCTGAATACAGGTAAATGGGATATTTCAGTACATTGTTTTTTTTTTCAGTACAAGCATTTCTAAAAACCTGTTTGTTTTGTCGTTATGGGGTATTGTGCATAGATTGATGAGGGGGGAATATCTATTGAATCCATTTTAGATTGAGGCTGTAACTTACCAAAATGGGGAAAAAGTCAAGGGGTCTGAATACTTTCTGAATGCACCGTATATGCTCTGAGTACTCGCTCTCGTAGCTTTTTTCTTTCAGTGCTTTCTCTCGCTTTCACATGTATCGCATGAGTCTCATTCATATATATCTCATGTCTCGATTTGGTTTTCCTTTCACAGGAATTATAATGGTGCAAGTAGGCAGAGAAGAGATTGCTGCTAGATAAAACAGGGCCACTAAAGATTATATTTGCTCTGAGCTTATTCTCTCGGCTTTTTAAAAATCTTTTGTGCTTTCTCTCGCTTTCACCTCACGAGTCTCATCTCTCTCTCTCTCTCTCTCTCTCTCTCTCTCTCTCTCTCTCTCTCTCTCTCTCTCTCTCTCTCTCTCTCTCTCTCTCTCTCTCTCTCTCTCTCTCTCTCTCTCTCTCTCTCTCTCTCTCTCTCTCTCTCTCTCTCTCTCTCTCTCTCTCTCTCTCTCTCTCTCTCTCTCTCTCTCTCTCTCTCTAAGATGTCAGAGAGAGGACAGGACAGTGGAAACAAAGCAGTGTTATTGTAACTCAGTGGAGGAGACCTGTAAACTCTCATTTTAGGAGACACGTTCTTCATTGTGAGTGATAGAAACAGAACCTGACTCACAGTTTGCGCAACACCCCATTCCACTAGCCATCCGTCTCTCTTCTTCTCTCTTTCTTTTCCCTCTCTCTCCCTCGCTGACGTGTTTCCTGTGGTTCCTATCGGGTCTGTGTGACCTTGTGTCGTAGTGGAGAGTAGACAGCAGAGTTTTGCTGCCCAAACAGAAACCTATTCCCTATACAGTGCAGTACTTTTCACCAGAGCCCTATTTGTAGTGCACTAAATCGTGAATAGGGCTCCATTTGGGACGTAGACACAAAGTGCTGCTCTAATGGCCCTTAAACTGGTTGTCATGTAGACTCTTCACTTACACTTGGCTCGCCTTCCTTCTTCCATTATGCTACAGGTCCAGGACCTGCGCCAAGGAAAGTCTAGGCCTACACACACAGCGACACGCGTGCGCGACACCACACACACACACAGACACACTGAAAAAACTGCCATAAAGAATGTAGAAGATGTAAATTGACCCGATTTATTCTATATTACAACACAGTAATGGACTAAGAGGTCATACTGGAGGTCTTTCTCTCCCTCTGCTCTGACGTAATCCTTCAGTCAGCCCTGAGCTCTGGGGCTTATCACAGAGATGTTAGTAATCAGAGTAAAGGAATTTGTGAGGGAGGTGACTCTGCCTTGTCTGCCCTGCAGCTAAGACACACACACTGAGATCTCAGAGGCAATGGCTAAGTGAGCAGTAGCGAGAGTCTGCGTCCCAAATTACACACTATTCCCTATTTAGGCTGGTGCACCGACTCAAAAGTAGTGCACTATGTAGGAAATGGTGCACTATGTAGGGAGTTCTGGGACACAGCCATCGTGTCGTCATCAGTGAATAATGCAGAGGATGTGAACAGAGAGGAGTGCCAAATTGCAACCTATTTTCTTTATAGTGCACTACTTTTAACCAGAGCCCTGATCAAAGGTAGTGCACTATAAAGGGAATAGGGTGCCATTTTTGACAGCTAGAGAGAGAGGAGGAAGAAACCCAATCCCATGGATCTGAGCCACAGCCATTTCCCTTCTCTTCCCTTGATTCATTGTTGAAGTACTGTGTATGTGTCAGTGTTGGGTCAGAGGAAGACAGAGCAGAGGCGAAGAGGCTGCGCTTCCTTCATTTACAAACTCTGTCCTCCTTCCTTGTGGTGTGTGTGTGTCTTGTGTGTGTGCGTTTACACGTTTTGAGTGTGAGATATAGGACACATAAGTCTGTAATGGAAATCTACTGAGTGTGTTTGTCTTGTCTCTGAAAGATATGATTGACAGTTATTTTATTTATTTGATTCTCTCTCGTTCTCTCTCTCTTCTGCTTTGCATTTTATCACCCAGCTAGTAAATTTGTCTGTCTGGTTTAGTCTTTGGGCTCCATGTCTGCTGAAAGCATTTGTCTCTCTCTTACCTCCCCCTCTCTCTGTCAGAGCCTGGTGGGTGGGATAAGGGTTTTGAGTGGCGCAGTGTGGTGTAGAGGATTTGCGTGGTTTGAGTTGCGGCAGCAGTCAGACTAGGCTACACTAGAGCGACATTGGGATTGTTCTGTAACAGGGCCGTGAACAAGGCTGGGTGAATTGGGGACAGGTGAAGCCCCTGTGTGACATTGGGATTGTTCTGTAACAGGGCTGTGAACAAGGCTGGGTGAATTGGGGACAGGTGAAGCCCCTGTGTGACATTGGGATTGTTCTGTAACAGGGCTGTGAACAAGGCTGGGTGAATTGGGGACAGGTGAAGCCCCTGTGTGACAGTGGGGTTGTTCTGTAACAGGGCTGTGAACAAGGCTGGGTGAATTGGGGACAGGTGAAGCCCCGGTGTGACAGTGGGGTTGTTCTGTAACAGGGCCGTGAACAAGGCTGGGTGAATTGGGGAACAGGGCCGTGAACAGGTGGGTGAATTGGGGAAGCCCCTGTGTGACAGTGGGGTTGTTCTGTAACAGGGCCGTGAACAAGGCTGGGTGAATTGGGGACAGGTGAAGCCCCTGTGTGACAGTGGGGTTGTTCTGTAACAGGGCTGTGAACAAGGCTGGTTGAATTGGGGACAGGTGAAGCCCCTGTGTGACAGTGGGGTTGTTCTGTAACAGGGCCGTGAACAAGGCTGGGTGAATTGGGGACAAGTGAAGCGCCTGCGTCAGACATGCTGTATGATTTACCTCTGAAGAAGCATGATCCAGCTGAGCTTTCTCTCTCTCTAGCTGTCTCTCTGTGTGTGTGTGTGTCGCTCTCTATCTCTCAGTCTCAAGGTGTGTGTGTGTGTGTGTGTCCCTCTCTCTGTGTCTCTCTTTCCATCTCTGTCTTCCTCTCCTTTTTTGTTTTTCTGTCTTTCTCGTTTCCGTCAGACGCTTGTCTGTTCCCATATCTTAAGCGAACTGTCTGCTCTTTACTTTTACAGTCCGTCTCTCCTCAGTAGCACAGAGCGCTAGGCTAAATGCTAAAAGTCCCAACTGCAGTACACTAAAAGCTAGAAACTCAACAGAAATAGGCTAAATGCTAGGCTAATAGCTAACATAAAGCAGGTCAGCTCTGAAAGAAATGGAAGGTGGATACCTAGTCAGTTGCACAACTGAACACATTCAACCAAAATGTCTCTTCTGCATTTAACTCAACCCCTCTGAATGAGAGACGTGCGAGGGGCTGCCTTTATCATCATCTGCACCCGGGGAGCAGTTGTTGTTGGGGGTTAACTGCCCTGCTCAAAGGCAGAACGGCAGATTTTCCAATCTTGCTGGTTCGGTGATTTGAACCAGGGACCTTTCGGTTACTGACCCAACGCTCTTAACCGCTAGGCTACCTACAGCACTGAATCTCCTGTAGGTTTCAATGTCTGTCTTTGAAAGGGATTGAAAGAAGGGGAGAGATGGTGTCATGCCAAGGCTTGTTCTTTCTCTCTGCTCCTCCTGAGATGGGGATCTAAACTATGTGAAGATGTTTGCTGTAATTCCCCAGATATCCTCAGGGCCAACCAAGACTCTGAGTTTAAGAAGAAAACCTCTACACCTCCTGCCTGCTCCCCCACTTCCACCTCTGTTTTACCTCCCATTATAAGCAATGCAAGTGACTCGTTCCTACGTCATACTTCCCTGTTAATGCCCCTGGTGTTTTGAATGGACTCGATGATTAAATCATCAAATTCATGAAAATGTGGTTACATCAGATATATACAGTTTTAGCGCTGAAGACCATTTTTCACTAGGTTTTTGCCTATTGAATACCAGCCTACAAAATATACAAAATGACAAGGCTACTAGCATAGCGTATTGGCTCCATTACTAACCTCTTCTCTCTGGCCCGTGATCACTTTCTGTCATGCTGATTGTCTCTAAATGATTTTCTGGAAAGGTTTTTTTAAAACCCCATGCTGTTTGTGGAACAACAGACAGTCTGGAAGGAGGGCCCGGCCGAAGTGTGTTTCGCATTTAGAAAATTGAGGGGTTGTTTTTTATGAGCCAGTTAAACAATAGTGACATGGTCAAAATAATGAAACTAATCAGTTCACATTCTTCACTACAAAACCCCATATTGACAGACGGCTGCAAGTATAAAATAAGTGGAGTTGGATCATCCCTGACCTATATGAACTAGTGCAGAAAACAGGCTTGCTGCAATGCAATCTACAGTAGGAACATGGGTCTATTCACTAACAATGTGTTATGATGACATAAGTTGGCCTACTTGTGACTTACATATCATGACCTTAAAGAACTGGTGCTGTGGTTTTGACTTTCAATAGCACTACCATGCCACAATGGATCCAGAGAGAGAACAAACCTATTGATCAACAGGCCTTATGTGAGCCTCTGTGGCTAAAACTGGGATAAACTAGACTGCTTGTTCACTTCACTGCATCAGCGTAAGCTGAGCTGCACTGCAGTGACTGTGCTGCCTGCTGCTCTGTAATTGTGTTTGTGTGAGAGAGACAGTCTGTTGTGGTTGATGATGGGTTCTATGTTGTCCACTGCTTCCTGGTTGGTTAGTTTTCTGTTTGCTCTCGCATTCCCTGGATTCTTGTGGCAGGACGTCAGTCATTTGTAAGAGCGGGCAGCTCACTGGACAAAAAAAAAGTGTTTAGGGAGGGGTGTGTGTGACCCTCCTCTCCTTTCTACACCGTCCCCACTCCAGTGGTCCTTCTGTAGCTCAGTTGGTAGAGCATGGCGCTTGTAACGCCAGGGTAGTGGGTTCGATTCCCGGGACCACCCATACGTAGAATGTATGCACACATGACTGTAAGTCGCATTGGATAAAAGCGTCTGCTAAATGGCATATATTATTATTATTATTTTATATTTGTTCCCTTTCAGAATAACCCAAACCAAGCAGAAAGAGCCAATCATGAGCATAGTATCCAGCTGTCTTGATGCATAGAATTTAGTCAAGTCCTCCATTATGGCTGAGTGGCGCAGTGGTTTAAGGCACTGCATCTCAGTGCAAGAGGCATCACTACAGTCCCTGGTTCGAATCTAGGCTGTATCACATCCGGCCATGATTGGGAGTCCCATAGGGGGGGCGCACAATTGGCCCAGCGTCGTCCGGGTTTGGCCGGGGTAGGCCGTCATTGTAAATAAGAATTTATTAATTAACTGACTTGCCTAGTTAAATTAAACATCCAAATCCTTCCTTCAGCCGTTCTCTCTAGCCGAGCTCTGTTCTCTCTAGCCGAGCTCTGTTCTCTCTAGCCGAGCTCTGCTGTGTCGGGCTGATGTGTGAGCTGTAGCCGAGCTCTGTTCTCTCTAGCCGAGCTCTGTTCTCTCTAGCCGAGCTCTGTTCTCTCTAGCCGAGCTCTGTTCTCTCTAGCCGAGCTCTGCTGTGTCGGGCTGATGTGTGAGCTTTGGCTGTATGGAGAATGTGGGCTACATCTGCTAATATTATACCAGTTTCTAAAATTGGAGAGTTCATGTTTGTAATTTTAGTTTTTTTTGAAGGCCTCAAGTCTAAATCTGTGGTCTAAAAACAGACACATTTTCTCATTTACCGTAAAGGAGGAAGAGCTCATGGTGTCTGTGATCAGAAGGGGAGAGAGAGGCCTACGTTGCAGACTGAGAAGAACTGCTGACTCACTGAAGCTTTGGGCTTAATTGACCGTTTGATTTTAATTTGGTCGTTTTCGCTTCTACAATGTCCCCAGGCTCTCAGAGAGGCCTTAAGACACAGTGGAGGAACAGGGTCACTCTTTTTCTTTTCCTGTCTCTTTCTCTGGCCCCTCCCATCTTCTCTTTCTCTGGCCCCTCCCATCTTCTTCTCTGCCCGCTCCCATCTTCTCTTTCTCTGGCCCCTCCCATCTTCTTCTCTGCCTGCTCCCATCTTCTCCTACCCCTCTCTCTCTCTCTCTCTCTGCCCGCTCCCATCTTCTCCTACTCCTCTCTCTCTCTCTCTCTCTCTCTCTCTCTCTCTCTCTCTCTCTCTCTCTCTCTCTCTCTCTCTCTCTCTCTCTCTCTCTCTCTCTCTGCCCGCTCCCATCTTCTCCTACTCCTCTCTCTCTCTCTGCCCCCTCCCATCTTCTCCCTCTCTCTCTCTCTCTCTCTCTCTCTCTCTCTCTCTCTCTCTCTCTCTCTGCCCCCTCCCATCTTCTCCTACTCCTCTCTCTCTCTCTCTCTCTCTGCCCCCTCCCATCTTCTCCTACTCCTCTCTCTCTCTGCCCCCTCCCATCTTCTCCCACTCCTCTCTCTCTCTCTCTCTCTCTCTCTGCCCCCTCCCATCTTCTCCTACTCCTCTCTCTCTCTCTGCCCCCTCCCATCTTCTCCTACTCCTCTCTCTCTCTCTGCCCCCTCCCATCTTCTCCTACCTCTCTCTCTCTGCCCCCTCCATCTTCTCCCATCTCTCTCTCTCTGCCCCCTCCCATCTTCTCCTCTCTGCCCCTGCCCCCTCCCATCTTCTCCTACTCCTCTCTCTCTCTGCCCCCTCCCATCTTCTCCTACTCCTCGCTCTCTCTCTCTGTGTGTGTCTCTCTCTCTCTGCCCCCTCCATTCTCCCTCTCTGCCCTTATTCACCCCTCTCAATTCAAAGGGCTTTATTGGCATGGGAAACACGTGTTTACATTGCCAAAGCAAGTGAAATGGATGATAAACAAAAGTGAAATGAAAAATCTACAGTAAACATTACGCTCACAAAAATGTCAAAATAATAGACATTTCATATGTCATAGTATGACATTGTTGTAACAATGTGCAAATAAAGTACAATAAGGGAAATAAATAGACTTTCTGTGTGTCTCCTTCTCTATCAGAGATTGATGGAGGTAAAAGGCTCCACAGTTCTCCACCTGCATGCTGCAGGGCTAAACCATATCACATGGTGTCTGTTGAAAGTGGAGCAAGCTGGGATAGGATGTAGAGGTCTTGGCCTATAGAAGAGGGCTATAGCCATGAGCTTTGATCACAGCAATATGAATGGAGTGGTTCCCAAGCCAGAAAACGCAGGAATGTGATGAATGTGACTGCTGCTGTTATAACTGTACTACTATATTGTATGATTTGTCCTAACCCAAGTCAGGCTATCCATTATTCAACTGCTCCACTTGGAAAAACCACTGAACTTGAAGGAATGTCAATTTTACAGTAGCTTTTGGGTCAAATGTCACGTTTGGTGCGCCTTTCCGCAAACACTATTGGGCTGGACTTCTTACTTTGTCTTTTACTTCTCTTGGAGCGTAGGCCATGAGGAAAAAGGCTGTTAGGATGGAGGGAAGGTGTTCAACTCTCCTTCAACTCTGAGGCCACCATGTTGTCACAGACTATTACATCACATGAAGGTCTGTGTTCACCCCCTACCGCAAGGGGAAAGTAGGGCACCCTGCTCTCTGAAAACAAAGTTTTGCAGCCCCAGAAATTGTGTGTGATAATAAAGCAATATAAACTTCCATTTTAAAATTGCCAGAGAAGTAGTGCCTGTCTTCTTCTCAAGGGTATACGGCTGCTGGCCAGTAACAGATTGGTGTGTTTGTGTGGCTATCGGATCTCACCTCACCTCGGTGTCCTCTGTCTCTCTGTGTGTGGATGACGAGGCAGGCTGTATTGTACAGAGAAGGAGAGGGGGGAGATTATGATGACGGGGGGATGTTTATCGAGACCAAAACACACATTCCCTGAGGAATATTCTAACCCAGTGAAGGAAGGAGCAGGGGAGAGAGATATATATACTTTTCCCCCCTGCTCTCCTTTTTTTTTTAAGGATCTATAAATAGCAGCACCTCATCTGCTGGGGCTGTTCTGCTGCATGGTCAGAACTGGAGCAGACGCTAGGCAGGGGGAGGGCCTAAGGACTTGAGATGGAGACATAGCCAGTCTGAGGCAAAGACTGGGACGGGGACAGAGGCTGCATGGTCAGAACTGGAGCAGACGCTAGGCAGGGGGAGGGCCTAAGGACTTGAGATGGAGACATAGCCAGTCTGAGGCAAAGACTGGGACGGGGACAGAGGCTGCATGGTCAGAACTGGAGCAGGGAGAGCTAGGCATGGGAAACTGGGACAGAGACTGAGTTTAGAGTGTAGGACTTGAGGGACAGGGTTAGACAGAGCCAGTCTGAGGCAAAGACGGGGACAGAGGCTGCATGGTCAGAATTTGAGCAGATGCCAGGGAGAGCCTAATGACATGACAGACTAGAAACTGGGACAGAGACTGAGTTTAGAGTGTAGGGATGGGGACAGAGACTGAGGGACAGGGTTAGAGGTGGGGACAGAGGGGGACTGACAGGGACAGAGGGATAGGGTTAGAGGCAGTGACTGAGTAGGAGGCACAGGGACTGAGAGGTGAGGGTAGAGAGTGACTGACTGGGACAGAGACTGAGGGGACAGGGATAGGGATGGGGACAGGAGAGGGATGGGTACAGTGACTGAGGGACAGGGTTGGGGAGACTGGTGGGGACAGAGGGGGATGACAGTGACTGAGGGACAGAGGACAGGGATAGGGTTAGAGGCAGTGACTGAGTAGGGATGGGTACAGTGACTGAGTAGGGATGGGTACAGTGACTGAGTAGGGATGGGTACAGTGACTGAGTAGGGATGGGTACAGTGACTGAGTAGGGATGGGGACAGTGACTGAGTAGGGATGGGGACAGTGACTGAGTAGGGATGGGGACAGTGACTGAGTAGGGATGGGGACAGTGACTGAGTAGGGATGGGGACAGTGACTGAGTAGGGATGGGGACAGTGACTGAGTAGGGATGGGGACAGTGACTGAGTAGGGATGGGGACAGTGACTGAGTAGGGATGGGGACAGTGACTGAGTAGGGATGGGGACAGTGACTGAGTAGGGATGGGGACAGTGACTGAGTAGGGATGGGGACAGTGACTGAGTAGGGATGGGGACAGTGACTGAGTAGGGATGGGTACAGTGACTGAGTAGGGATGGGGACAGTGACTGAGTAGGGATGGGGACAGTGACTGAGTAGGGATGGGTACAGGTTTGCGTAATTGAATACTCGAACGGAATTCAAAACTCTTTCTTGAACCAGAGATCACCATTATTTCAAATACTGTTAAACTTCTTGGTGGAATGTGCTTTGTGGCTTGTTGTCTTGACGACCACGGCAATTTCCTTTGACTCTAGTGTTCCATTTGTACATTTGCGGGGCACAAAAAAAATTAAACCAAGGCAAGCATCACACAATTCTAGTCCTTAAACTTCGTTTCCCCTCCGTGTCTCACTCACTCAATTGCATTCGGACACAAGCGCCTGTTAGAAATAAATGCCTTTAAAAACTGTGGGATGGTGGGTATAACAAATGCCTCTGATGGGACACGCGCTGCATGCCGTGCCAAACGACCACAGTTATCACATGCAAAATGAACTGGTTGATTTGAAGTAGGGAAATATGTGTCCCGTCTACTTTCCGCTTAGGCTACTATGCGAACTGCTAGTGCCATTTAGAATTGATTAGCCTGGGCCTGGAAGGCTCTCCCATCTCCACAGAGCAACTCTGGAGCTCTGTCAGAGTGACCAAGGCCCTTCTCCCCCGATTGCTCAGTATGACCTGGTGGACTCAAATCAAGTTGTAGAAACAACACAAGGATGATCAATGGAAACAGGATGCACCTGAGCTCAATTTCAAGTCTCATAGCAAATGTTTTTTAGACATTTCCAAACATTTCTAAAAACCTGTTGTTGCTTTGTCATTACGAGGTATTTTAATGTAGATTGATGAGGAAGTTGTATTTACCCCATTATAGAATAAGGATGTAATGTAAGACAACAAAATCCTCCTGACTGAGGCAGTAACAGAGACACAGCCCGGTGACAGTGGAAGCACGCTGTGTCCTCTAGCCTATGTCACTGTGCCTGCTGTCACCGCGGTTCAGGTGACCTGTCAATGTCAACACAATCCCATGTCATCTTCAGGGCTGTGTGTGTGTTAGACGTTACAATTCCTCATATGTAGAACTCATAATTGAGCTCATGTTTCTCTGTGGTTATTTGATCACCAGTTGGTGTGTAACTGTCTGCATTTTCCATTATCATCTCTCCCACACTCTCTCTGTACTGGTATGTCCTTTCACTGCTTTCCCTGTGACGTGTTGGTTGGCTCAGTGCGTACATGTCACCCCTCGCATTGGTAGTTTCAGACAGACAGGAGGGAGGGAGAGAATAAAGTTGTGGGAGGGAGAGAGAATAAAGGTGGGGAGGGAGAGAGAATAAAGGTGGGGAGGGAGAGAGAATAAAGGTGGGGAGGGAGAGAGAATAAAGGTGGGGAGGGAGAGAGAATAAAGGTGGGGAGGGAGAGAGAATAAAGGTGGGGGGGGGGAGAGAGAATAAAGGGGGGAGGGAGGAGAGAGAATAAAGGTGGGGAGGGAGAGAGAATAAAGGTGGGGAGGGAGAGAGAATAAAGGTGGGGAGGGAGAGAGAATAAAGGTGGGGAGGGAGAGAGAATAAAGGTGGGGAGGGAGAGAGAATAAAGGTGGGGAGGGAGAGAGAATAAAGGTGGGGAGGGAGAGAGAATAAAGGTGGGGAGGGAGAGAGAGAGAATAAAGGTGGGGAGGGAGAGAGAATAAAGGTGGGGAGGGAGAGAGAGAATAAAGGTGGGGAGGGAGAGAGAATAAAGGTGGGGGAGGGAGAGAGAATAAAGGTGGGGAGGGAGAGAGAGAATAAAGGTGGGGAGGGAGAGAGAATAAAGGTGGGGAGGGAGAGAGAGAATAAAGGTGGGGAGGGAGAGAGAGAATAAAGGTGGGGAGGGAGAGAGAATAAAGGTGGGGAGGGAGAGAGAATAAAGGTGGGGAGGGAGAGAGAATAAAGGTGGGGAGGGAGAGAGAGAGAATAAAGGTGGGGAGGGAGAGAGAGAATAAAGGTGGGGAGGGAGAGAGAGAATAAAGGTGGGGAGGGAGAGAGAGAATAAAGGTGGGGAGGGAGAGAGAATAAAGGTGGGGAGGAGAGAGAATAAAGGTGGGGAGGGAGAGAGAATAAAGGTGGGGAGGGAGAGAGAGAATAAAGGTGGTGAGGGAGAGAGAGAATAAAGGTGGGTAGGGGATGAGTGTTGGCCTGCCTGCCTGATTGTAAGAGCGAGGGGGGGAGAGAAGGGGTGTGTGGGCCTGCCTGCTTCAGCTGACCGGTGCTCTCATGTCTCCTCTCAGCCCCAGAGCTCCAGATAACTAGTGGAAGAATGTTAATGTCTCTGCTATGTGGTGAACTGAACTCTACAGTGCAAGGCCAGGCCATGACGCAGTGGTCCTGTACTGCTGCCTTTAGAGGTTTGTACTCAGACACCCTCCCTCTCATGGATTTATCAATGGTGGAACGTAACGCCCTCCAGCCGATGATATCACCAATCCAATGCTATGTGCTATTCTCTCTTTTCAGGTAATTATCTTTAAGTGTCCTTCATGACCGTGTCCTACTGCTGCTTTCAGTCCCTTTACTACAGCAGGGATGACCAATCCTGTAGAGATATTTGCTATGCACTGCAGGGTTTGTTCCATACCTGCTCTAATAAGGGATCACTACTCTCTAGTGTCAAAAAGGACCAATATGATTTGGTTCTCCCTTACAGAGAACTTGATTGGTTCCCATTCTCTTAGTCAGGAAATGAGCTCCATCACCAGTGTACAGTAGATCTGTTAAGATGACTCCTCCCTCACAAGCCATGTGTGTCATGTTGTCAAAGAGCCGACACTTAATAAAATAAAAGCCTACAGTCAGGCAGCTGGGGCTTCTGGGAAACCATAACTGTGTTCCAATACTCATACTAACCACACTAACTGTGCTATTTGTGAAGTGAATTGAGTATATTATATGCTTATCGATCCGAGAGAGAAACGGACAATCTGATAACGCTCTGGATTTACGAACGCCCAGAGTGCACTCTGGCACACCAGGTTGAATTTACGAATACACCCGAAATGGTAAAATGTCTAGCTAGTCATTTTTTATGGTAACAAGCTAGCAAGAGGTTGCACAGCAACAGCATCAACTTCCGGTAGACAGGCTCAACTGAAACGCTAGCATTCATACAGTATACTAAAAGGAATGTATAGTGTGTGTGTACCCATTAAGTAGGTAGTATACAGTATGATAGTATGGGTATTCTAACACCACTCATGACTTTATATTGCCGGTTGTGTTTAGAAACATGGAACCAAAGGTATGCAAATTAATGTCTTGCCATGGCTTGATATGCATGTGTCACTCCCTCTCCTCCCTCTCACCCACCCTCCCTCCCCTCTCACCCACCCTCCCCTCTCACTCACCCTCTCACCCACCCACCCTCCCCCCCTCTCACCCACCCACCCTCCCCTCTCCCCACCCACCCTCCCCTCTCACCCACCCTCCCCTCTCACCCACCCTCCCTCCCCTCTCACCCACCCACCCTCCCCTCTCACCCACCCTCCCCTCCCCTCCAACTCTGTTATACACCTTCCCCTCTCATTTTACCCTCCCTCCCCTCACCCACCCTCCCCTCCCTCCACCTGCAGCTCTATGTACCAACCTGCCTATAATGCCATCTCATTCCCTGCCTGGCCCTGCATCAGCCAGTCACATGGTTTGCAGGCAGGCCTAAATCTGAGTCTGCGAAGTATTCAGACTGTTTGTGTGCACGTGGGTCTGTGGCAGAGCAGGGCTGCAACCGGCCGACTCCTCTATTTTATATGGAGAGTCTCAGGCCGGGTCCTAGACACCATTCCTGCTCTGTGGGCCCCAGTTGGGGAACCCTGCACTAGGCAGTTCTGTGCCTGAATTACTAAACTAGGCTCCCTGTAGCATAATTATTTCCCTGTGGTCCTGTTGAGGTAGGATGTGACCGTTGATTTGGGTTTGACCAGACACACCCTCCCTCCCTTAAACAATTGTTACCTGAGCAGCCCTGTTGTTTCTCCCTGTTGTAGCGTCTTCTGGCCTAAGTCAATATTTGACCAAGACCCTGGTAGTAGTAGTGAGAGAGCAGTCACATGGTTTGACCCTGTCTGGGGTTAAAAGACGGGTCATTAAGCCTAAAACAGTTTGAGGCTACCACACAGCTATCAGTCTTCTTGGAACAGGAGAACAAATATGTTTGTTGTTCTGCTAAAGTTGTAAGCTTGTGAGTCGCGACTTGCCTCCCTCTCGTGTCTCTGTCGGTCTCTCGTTCTCGGTCTGTTTACGTCCCCAGTCAGAAAACCAAATGATGTTGCTCAAACTAGCGAAGAGTCACTGACAACCACCAAAACAAAACAGGTGGGGTTTTAGGAAGGGTTCTGAAAGATGCTCATGGGGTTGTCCTCTGAAAGTTGCCTAGCAACAACAACTGGAACTTAACACCCCCACCATGAGACCCACTGCATTTGCCTCAGAACAGGCAAACAAAATAAAATCCCACACCAAACTTAAAGATAGGAAGCAAAATGAGAACAGGGAAGATCAGATAAAGGATTGTTTGTCTGTTCCACGTCTCTCAGGAGCACTGGGCCAGCCACTCTTAAATAACACCTGGGCCAGCCACTCTTAAATAACACCTGGGCCAGCCACTCTTAAATAACACCTGGGCCAGCCACTCTTAAATAACACCTGGGCCAGCCACTCTTAAATAACACCTGGGCCAGCCACTCTTAAATAGCACCTGGGCTGCCACTCTTAAATAGCACCTGGGCCAGCCACTCTTAAATAACACCTGGGCCAGCCACTCTTAAATAATGGGCCAACAAATAATGGGCCAGCCACTCTTAATAACACCTGGGCCAGCCACTTTAAATAACACCTGGGGTTGTTCTCTTAAATTGCCACCTGCCAGCCACTTAAATCACCTGGGCCAGCCACTCTTAAATTCACCTGGGCCAGCCAGGCAAATAACACCTGGGCCAGCCAAACTTAAAGATAGCACCAGCCACTCTTAAATGAGCACCTGGGCCAGCCACTCTAAAAGCACCTGGGTCAGCCACTCTCTCAACACCTGGGCCAGCCACTCTTAAATAACACCTGGGCCAGCCACTCTTAAATAACACCTGGGCCAGCCACTCTTAAATAACACCTGGGCCAGCCACTCTTAAATAACACCTGGGCCAGCCACTCTTAAATAACACCTGGGCCAGCCACTCTTAAATAACACCTGGGCCAGCCACTCTTAAATAACACCTGGGCCAGCCACTCTTAAATAGCACCTGGGCCAGCCACTCTTCAATAGCACCTGGGCCAGCCACTCTTCAATAGCACCTGGGCCAGCCACACTTAAATATCACCTGGGCCAGCCACTCTAAATAACACCTGGGCCAGCCACTCTTAAATAACACCTGGGCCAGCCACTCTTAAATAACACCTGGGCCAGCCACTCTTAAATAACACCTGGGCCAGCCACTCTTAAATAACACCTGGGCCAGCCACTCTTAAATAACACCTGGGCCAGCCACTCTTAAATAGCACCTGGGCCAGCCACTCTTAAATAGCACCTGGGCCAGCCACTCTTAAATAGCACCTGGGCCAGCCACTCTTAAATAGCACCTGGGCCAGCCACTCTTAAATAGCACCTGGGCCAGCCACTCTTAAATAGCACCTGGGCCAGCCACTCTTAAATAGCACCTGGGCCAGCCACTCTTAAATAGCACCTGGGCCAGCCACTCTTAAATAGCACCTGGGCCAGCCACTCTTCAAATAGCACCTGGGCCAGCCACTCTTAAATAGCACCTGGGCCAGCCACTCTTAAATAGCACCTGGGCCAGCCACTCTTAAATAGCACCTGGGCCAGCCACTCTTAAATAGCACCTGGGCCAGCCACTCTTAAATAACACCTGGGCCAGCCACTCTTAAATAACACCTGGGCCAGCCACTCTTAAATAACACCTGGGCCAGCCACTCTTCAATAGCACCTGGGCCAGCCACTCTTCAATAGCACCTGGGCCAGCCACTCTTCAATAGCACCTGGGCCAGCCACTCTTCAATAGCACCTGGGCCAGCCACTCTTCAATAGCACCTGGGCCAGCCACTCTTCAATAGCACCTGGGCCAGCCACTCTTCAATAGCACCTGGGCCAGCCACTCTTCAATAGCACCTGGGCCAGCCACTCTTCAATAGCACCTGGGCCAGCCACTCTTCAATAGCACCTGGGCCAGCCACTCTTCAATAGCACCTGGGCCAGCCACTCTTCAATAGCACCTGGGCCAGCCACTCTTCAATAGCACCTGGGCCAGCCACTCTTCAATAGCACCTGGGCCAGCCACTCTTCAATAGCACCTGGGCCAGCCACTCTTCAATAGCACCTGGGCCAGCCACTCTTCAATAGCACCTGGGCCAGCCACTCTTCAATAGCACCTGGGCCAGCCACTCTTCAATAGCACCTGGGCCAGCCACTCTTCAATAGCACCTGGGCCAGCCACTCTTCAATAGCACCTGGGCCAGCCACTCTTCAATAGCACCTGGGCCAGCCACTCTTCAATAGCACCTGGGCCAGCACAGGTGATACACCTTCCCACTAATGAGATGGCAACCAGTACAGCTGTAACACATACTGACTAATATTCTTCAAAACATAAATGTAAAAAACAACCTGTAGCAGTCACTCTCTTTCTGTTCCTCTGTGTCTGGTAGCCCACTGCAACCCAGTCTAGTCTGCCAGGGAGAGCAGGTTCTCCTCTCTATCTCAATCTGTCTGACTCTTGCCAGGGAGCTGGACTGAAACTCCGATCGGACATACGAGATCTAACCTGCATACAGTATAGCACATTACGTGAGTGAGCAGCAGTGAATGTCCCCGATGACTGGGACTGGTCTGGAAAGCTTCTATCCCCTCTTGGCCCTATAAATATTTGAGAGTAAACTCTGTCTCGCTCTCTTGTCTGTCAGCTGTGTGTGCAATATGCATTGGGGCCCTGTTTGTTTGTGTATGGGCTGTGAGATTCGATCCATCAGACAGGAAGTGGTCTGCTGTTGTGTATAAGATGCTGATGGAGACAGACATCCCTGATAAAGGAAGAGGGAGAGAGTTATTGCAGGGAGGGAGAGAGAGTTATTCATGCATGAATCCCTAGTGTCCCTAGTGTGCATGAATCCGAAGTGTCTGGCTACAGCACTGTGTGGTCTGGAACATGGGAGAGAGAGACTGATCCCGAGCCTCTACTCAGCCAGTACCTATCCCAACCCTAGCCCATACCCAGCCTGTACACATCCCTAGCCTCTACTCAGCCAGTACCTATCCCAATCCTAGCCCATACCCAGCCTGTACACATCCCTAGCCTCTTCTCCTAGCCCAGTACCTATCCCAATCCTATCCCAATCCTAGCCCATACCCAGCCTGTACCCGTCACTAGCCTGTACCCATCCCATACCCAGCCTGTACCCATCCCATACCCAGCCTGTACCCAGGACCCAGCCTCTACCCTTCTCTAGCCTCTACCCAGCCTGTTCCCAGACCCCAGTGACTCATTTACTTCCCTGGCAGACCTTCTCCTCAGGGGTGTTGTGTACTTATCCCTGCCTAGCTGGAGGGGATCAGATGGGGCAGCACCCTGTACCATGTGCTCCTGGAGCTGCAGGAATCCTGGTGGGCCTGACTGATGCTGTCCCAATCTAGTCTGGAACCATTAGGACATAGATGAAACTTCTATCACAGACACACACCAGCAGCTTAGAGGGTTCGACTCTCAGGCCTCGGGGGCTTCCCCTCATGAGCAGTTGGTCACTGGCTGAATGACCGCACTGAACCTAGTGGTAGTAAAGCCTGTTACTTCAACAACCTAACACTCACCTACTCACTCTAAGGCCTGTCATGTCTGCTGTCAGTCTGTCTCTGTTTTTCTCTGAGTGGCTAATGGTGCATGTTGGAGCAGTGTTTTCATGTGTTTGTGACTGTGAGTACAGGTGGTGCTAGCCTTAAGTCGGTGTGACTGTGAGTACAGGTGGTGCTAGCCTTATGTCGGTGTGACTGAGTACAGGTGGTGCTAGCCTTATGTCGGTGTGACTGAGTACAGGTGGTGCTAGCCTTATGTCGGTGTGTTTGTGACTGTGAATACAGGTGGTGCTCGCCTTATGTCGGTGTGACTGTGAGTACAGGTGGTGCTAGCCTTATGTCGGTGTGACTGAGTACAGGTGGTGCTAGCCTTATGTCGGTGTGTTTGTGACTGTGAGTACAGGTGGTGCTCGCCTTATGTCGGTGTGTTTGTGACTGTGAGTACAGGTGGTGCTAGCCGTATGTTGGTGTGTTTGACTGTGAGTACAGGTGGTGCTAGCTGTATGTTGGTGTGTTTGTGACTGTGAGTACAGGTGGTGCTAGCTGTATGTTGGTGTGTTTGTGACTGCGAGTACAGGTGGTGCTAGCCGTATGTTGGTGTGTTTGTGACTGTGAGTACAGGTGGTGCTAGCCGTATGTTGGTGTGTTTGTGACTGCGAGTACAGGTGGTGCTAGCCGTATGTTGGTGTGTTTGTGACTGTGAGTACAGGTGGTGCTAGCCGTATGTTGGTGTGTTTGACTGTGAGTACAGGTGGTGCTAGCCTTATGTCGGTGTGACTGTGAGTACAGGTGGTGCTAGCCTTATGTCGGTGTGACTGTGAGTACAGGTGGTGCTAGCCTTATGTCGGTGTGTTTGTGACTGTGAGTACAGGTGGTGCTAGCCTTATGTCGGTGTGACTGTGAGTACAGGTGGTGCTAGCCTTATGTCGGTGTGACTGTGAGTACAGGTGGTGCTAGCCTTATGTCGGTGTGTTTGTGACTGTGAGTACAGGTGGTGCTAGCCTTATGTTGGTGTGTTTGTGACAGCCTTATGTCGGTGTGTTTGTGACTGTGAGTACAGGTGGTGCTAGCTGTATGTCGGTGTGTTTGTGACTGAGTACAGGTGGTGCTAGCCGTATGTTGATGTGTTTGTGACTGTGAGTACAGGTGGTGCTAGCCGTATGTTGGTGTGTTTGACTGTGAGTACAGGTGGTGCTAGCCGTATGTTGGTGTGTTTGTGACTGTGAGTACAGGTGGTGCTAGCTGTATGTTGGTGTGTTTGTGACTGTGAGTACATGTGGTGCTAGCCGTATGTTGGTGTGTTTGACTGTGAGTACAGGTGGTGCTAGCCTTATGTTGGTGTGTTTGTGACTGCGAGTACAGGTGGTGCTAGCCGTATGTCGGTGTGACTGTGAGTACAGGTGGTGCTAGCCTTAAGTCGGTGTGACTGTGAGTACAGGTGGTGCTAGCCTTATGTCGGTGTGACTGAGTACAGGTGGTGCTAGCCTTATGTCGGTGTGTTTGTGACTGTGAATACAGGTGGTGCTCGCCTTATGTCGGTGTGTTTGTGACTGTGAGTACAGGTGGTGCTAGCCGTATGTTGGTGTGACTGAGTACAGGTGGTGCTAGCCTTATGTTGGTGTGTTTGTGACTGTGAGTACAGGTGGTGCTCGCCTTATGTCGGTGTGTTTGTGACTGTGAGTACAGGTGGTGCTAGCCGTATGTTGGTGTGTTTGACTGTGAGTACAGGTGGTGCTAGCTGTATGTTGGTGTGTTTGTGACTGTGAGTACAGGTGGTGCTAGCTGTATGTTGGTGTGTTTGTGACTGCGAGTACAGGTGGTGCTAGCCGTATGTTGGTGTGTTTGTGACTGTGAGTACAGGTGGTGCTAGCCGTATGTTGGTGTGTTTGTGACTGCGAGTACAGGTGGTGCTAGCCGTATGTTGGTGTGTTTGTGACTGTGAGTACAGGTGGTGCTAGCCGTATGTTGGTGTGTTTGACTGTGAGTACAGGTGGTGCTAGCCTTATGTCGGTGTGACTGTGAGTACAGGTGGTGCTAGCCTTATGTCGGTGTGTTTGTGACTGTGAGTACAGGTGGTGCTAGCCTTATGTTGGTGTGTGTTGTGACAGCCTTATGTTGGTGTGTTTGTGACTGTGAGTACAGGTGGTGCTAGCCTTATGTTGGTGTGTTTGTGACGTTATGTTGGTGTGTTTGTGACTGTGAGTACAGGTGGTGCTAATCGTATGTCGGTGTGTTTGTGACTGTGAGTACAGGTGGTGCTAGCCGTATGTTGGTGTGTTTGTGACTGTGAGTACAGGTGGTGCTAGCTGTATGTTGGTGTGTTTGTGACTGTGAGTACAGGTGGTGCTAGCCGTATGTTGGTGTGTTTGTGACTGTGAGTACAGGTGGTGCTAGCCGTATGTTGGTGTGTTTGTGACTGTGAGTACAGGTGGTGCTAGCCGTATGTTGGTGTGTTTGTGACTGTGAGTACAGGTGGTGCTAGCCGTATGTTGGTGTGTTTGTGACTGTGAGTACAGGTGGTGCTAGCCGTATGTTGGTGTGTTTGTGACTGTGAGTACAGGTGGTGCTAGCCGTATGTTGGTGTGTGTTCTCCTCTGTTTGAATAGTGGTCAAACAATAGTGCATGTGTTTTGAGTTGTGGTTGGACCGTGATTTGTGCACATACGGAGTATACCAAACATCAGGAACACATTCCTAATATTGAGTTGCACCAGCCCCCTTTGTCCCTCAGAACAGCTTCAACTCGTCAGGTCATGGACTCTACAAGGTGTCGACGGCGTTTCACAGGGATGCTGGCCATGTTGACTGCGTCCCACAGTTGTTAAGTTGGCTGAATGTCCTTTGGGTGGTTAACCATTCTTGATACACACGGGAAACTGTTGAGTGTGGGAAAACCCAGCAGCGTTGCAGTTCTTGACAGAAACCGGTGCACCTGGCACCTACTACCATACCCCGTTCAAAGGCATTTACATATTTTCTGTCAGTTATCACAAGGCTTAAACTCCCTCCTTTAACCCGTCTCCTCCCCTTCATCTACACTGATTGAAGTGGATTTAACAAGTGACGTCAATAAGGGATCATATCTTTCACCAGGATTCACCTGGTCAGCCTGTTCTGGAAAGAGCATACTGTGTGTGTGTGTGTGTGTGTGTGTGTGTGACACTATGTGTGAGTGTGTGTGACACTATGTGTGAGTGTGCCGTTCAAGCGGGACATGGTGTGTTTTCTCTCTCACCCTGCCGTGGATGTGTACACTGTCTCTCTGCAAGGTTTCAGTTTTGTCAGTGAGCAGCGTGAGTTCTGCAACACCAGTCAAAGCAGGTTATTTATAGACCTGCAGTATTAATTTAAGCAGAGGAGCAACATTTACACCTCGTCTTAGAACGATAGACTGTATGTACATATCGCTATGTTTTTCCCCTCATGTTCTCTCTTAAACACACACAAACACACACCCCCTCACCCTTCTCACCCTGCGTGTACATTTTGTGTAAGGGAAGGGGAAATGTATAGTTTCCTGTCAGTGGTTTGGCCTTTAACACAGATAACTATAATGTACTACAGCCTCTACAGCCTCTGTGTGCTACAGACTCTACAGCCTCTGTGCTACAGACTCTGTGTGCAGCCTCTGCCTCTGTGTGCTACAGCCTATCTGTGTGCTACAGCCTCTGTGTGCTACAGACTCTACAGCCTCTGTGTGCTACAGACTCTACAGCCTCTGTGTGCTACAGACTCTACAGCCTCTGTGTGCTACAGACTCTACAGCCTCTGTGTGCTACAGACTCTACAGCCTCTGTGTGCTACAGACTCTACAGCCTCTGTGTGCTACAGACTCTACAGCCTCTGTGTGCTACAGACTCTACAGCCTCTGTGTGCTACAGACTCTACAGCCTCTGTGTGCTACAGACTCTACAGCCTCTGTGTGCTACAGACTCTACAGCCTCGGTGTGCTACAGACTCTACAGCCTCTGTGTGCTACAGCCTCTGTGTGCCACAGCCTCTACAGCCTCTGTGTGCTACAGCCTCTAAAGCCTCTGTGTGCTGACTACAGCCTCTGTGTGCTACTCTACAGCCTCGGTGTGCTACAGACTCTACCTCGGTGTGCTAGACTCTACAGCCTCGGTGTGCTACAGACTCTACAGCCTCTGTGTGACTCTACAGACTCTACAGCCTCTGTGTGACTCTACAGCCACGGTGTGCTACAGACTCTACAGCCACGGTGTGCTACAGCCTCTGTGTGCTACAGTCTCTACAGCCTCTGTGTGCTACAGCCTCTAAAGCCTCTGTGTGCTACAGACTCTACAGCCTCTGTGTGCTACAGACTCTACAGCCTCTGTGCGCTACAGCCTTGGTGTGCATGTGTGTCATCTCAGACACCAGCTAGCAGCCTGCCCTACATGGAGCAGAGTCTCTCTCGGTCTCTCTGTCTCTCACCCTCTGTCTCTTTCTTCTAGTAAATATGACCTATAATTACAATATGTTTAATTATGTTAGGAAGTAGCTTTTTTGTGTTTGAATGATGTGGGCATTCCCCAACAACAGAATGGTGTGGGCGTATACCGGTCATTAAAGTAGACCACTGATTGGCCAGCTCGGCCAGAATCCACAACATTATTTGGGTATGTGAACTTTTAAAAGTGAGATTTTCACTGGAAAGATGCTTTAAATTGGTGCCCTGGAATCCAAATGGATATGCTCCGTTTCACCATAGTAAATGCTGAAACGGAGAATCTGTTTGGAGTCAAGGCTATTAAGTTGGAGTGTTATGCTGTGGAAAACATCAAGGATCCCAACACCCTCCTTCTCTTCCCATCATCTCTCATTAGTATGTTGGAGAGACTGGGCAAAGGTCTATTCTTTTTGGGGAAATGGTATTAAAGTATTTGTTAGATTTATGTAAAGATTTAGGCTATAGATTACCACAAAATCTTCCCCAAAAACATGGTGTAAAATTGTAAGATTATATACTTGCCTCTAGTCTGGTGAAAAACAAACACAACTCAACATCAGTCTGAGACACAAACCGGCTCCTTTTATACTTAATATAGTTCTACTTCTATAAAATACACTGTCCATGTAATATCTACACATATTCTTAGAATTCTGATGTTTATTTAAGTGCTTCAAAGAGTCCGGAATGTTTTAATATGTTGCCAAGGTAGTGACTGACAGAACCTGTGCCAGGTATTTCAAGTCAGTTTCAACAGAACGAGTTCCATCCCAGCCGTAGTGACTCAGGATCAGTGACGCAGTGAGTCAGGATCAGGTAGATCTAGAAACATGTCTGTCTCTCAGGATGTCGGTGGCATAATGACTTGACTAGCTGGGTCCTACAGGGGGTCGTTCACTGAGCAGGTAGATCCAGAAACATGTCTGTCTCTCAGGATGTCGGTGGCATAATGACTTGACTAGCTGGGTCCTACAGGGGGTCGTTCACTGAGCAGGTAGATCCAGAAACATGTCTGTCTCTCAGGATGTCAGTGGCATAATGACTTGACTAGCTGGGTCCTACAGGGGTTGTTCACTAAGCAGGTAGATCCAGAAACATGTCTGTCTCTCAGGATGTCGGTGGCATAATGACTCTAGCTGGGTCCTACAGGGGTCGTTCACTGAGCAGGTAGATCCAGAAACATGTCTGTCTCTCAGGATATCAGTGGCATAATGACTTGACTAGCTGGGTCCTACAGGGGTCGTTCACTAAGCAGGTAGATCCAGAAACATGTCTGTCTCTCAGGATGTCAGTGGCATAATGACTTGACTAGCTGGGTCCTACAGGGGTCGTTCACTGAGCAGGTAGATCCAGAAACATGTCTGTCTCTCAGGATGTCAGTGGCATAATGACTTGACTAGCTGGGTCCTACAGGGGTCGTTCACTGAGCAGGTAGATCCAGAAACATGTCTGTCTCTCAGGATATCAGTGGCATAATGACTTGACTAGCTGGGTCCTACAGGGGGTCGTTCACTGAGCAGGTAGATCCAGAAACATGTCTGTCTCTCAGGATGTCAGTGGCATAATGACTTGACTAGCTGGGTCCTACAGGGGTCGTTCACTGAGCAGGTAGATCCAGAAACATGTCTGTCTCTCAGGATGTCAGTGGCATAATGACTTGACTAGCTGGGTCCTACAGGGGTCGTTCACTGAGCAGGTAGATCCAGAAACATGTCTGTCTCTCAGGATGTCAGTGGCATAATGACTTGACTAGCTGGGTCCTACAGGGGGTCGTTCACTGAGCAGGTAGATCCAGAAACATGTCTGTCTCTCAGGATGTCAGTGGCATAATGACTTGACTAGCTGGGTCCTACAGGGGGTCGTTCACTGAGCAGGTAGATCCAGAAACATGTCTGTCTCTCAGGATGTCAGTGGCATAATGACTTGACTAGCTGGGTCCTACAGGGGGTTGTTCACTAAGCAGGTAGATCCAGAAACATGTCTGTCTCTCAGGATGTCAGTGGCATAATGACTTGACTAGCTGGGTCCTACAGGGGGTCGTTCACTGAGCAGGTAGATCCAGAAACATGTCTGTCTCTCAGGATATCAGTGGCATAATGACTTGACTAGCTGGGTCCTACAGGGGGTCGTTCACTAAGCAGGTAGATCCAGAAACATGTCTGTCTCTCAGGATGTCAGTGGCATAATGACTTGACTAGCTGGGTCCTACAGGGGGTCGTTCACTGAGCAGGTAGATCCAGAAACATGTCTGTCTCTCAGGATGTCAGTGGCATAATGACTTGACTAGCTGGGTCCTACAGGGGTCGCTCACTGAGCAGGTAGATCCAGAAACATGTCTGTCTCTCAGGATATCAGTGGCATAATGACTTGACTAGCTGGGTCCTACAGGGGTCGTTCACTGAGCAGGTAGATCCAGAAACATGTCTGTCTCTCAGGATGTCAGTGGCATAATGACTTGACTAGCTGGGTCCTACAGGGGGTCGTTCACTGAGCAGGTAGATCCAGAAACATGTCTGTCTCTCAGGATGTCAGTGGCATAATGACTTGACTAGCTGGGTCCTACAGGGGTCGTTCACTGAGCAGGTAGATCCAGAAACATGTCTGTCTCTCAGGATATCAGTGGCATAATGACTTGACTAGCTGGGTCCTACAGGGGTCGTTCACTGAGCAGGTAGATCCAGAAACATGTCTGTCTCTCAGGATGTCAGTGGCATAATGACTTGACTAGCTGGGTCCTACAGGGGTCGTTCACTGAGCAGGTAGATCCAGAAACATGTCTGTCTCTCAGGATGTCAGTGGCATAATGACTTGACTAGCTGGGTCCTACAGGGGGTCGTTCACTAAGCAGGTAGATCCAGAAACATGTCTGTCTCTCAGGATGTCAGTGGCATAATGACTTGACTAGCTGGGTCCTACAGGGGTCGTTCACTGAGCAGGTAGATCCAGAAACATGTCTGTCTCTCAGGATGTCAGTGGCATAATGACTTGACTAGCTGGGTCCTACAGGGGTCGTTCACTGAGCAGGTAGATCCAGAAACATGTCTGTCTCTCAGGATGTCAGTGGCATAATGACTTGACTAGCTGGGTCCTACAGGGGTCGTTCACTGAGCAGGTAGATCCAGAAACATGTCTGTCTCTCAGGATGTCAGTGGCATAATGACTTGACTAGCTGGGTCCTACAGGGGGTCGTTCACTAAGCAGGTAGATCCAGAAACATGTCTGTCTCTCAGGATGTCAGTGGCATAATGACTTGACTAGCTGGGTCCTGGGGTCGTTCACTGAGCAGGTAGATCCAGAAACATGTCTGTCTCTCAGGATGTCAGTGGCATAATGACTTGACTAGCTGGGTCCTACAGGGGTCGTTCACTGAGCAGGTAGATCCAGAAACATGTCTGTCTCTCAGGATATCAGTGGCATAATGACTTGACTAGCTGGGTCCTACAGGGGTCGTTCACTGAGCAGGTAGATCCAGAAACATGTCTGTCTCTCAGGATGTCAGTGGCATAATGACTTGACTAGCTGGGTCCTACAGGGGGTCGTTCACTGAGCAGGTAGATCCAGAAACATGTCTGTCTCTCAGGATGTCAGTGGCATAATGACTTGACTAGCTGGGTCCTACAGGGGTCGTTCACTGAGCAGGTAGATCCAGAAACATGTCTGTCTCTCAGGATATCAGTGGCATAATGACTTGACTAGCTGGGTCCTACAGGGGTCGTTCACTGAGCAGGTAGATCCAGAAACATGTCTGTCTCTCAGGATGTCAGTGGCATAATGACTTGACTAGCTGGGTCCTACAGGGGTCGTTCACTAAGCAGGTAGATCCAGAAACATGTCTGTCTCTCAGGATGTCAGTGGCATAATGACTTGACTAGCTGGGTCCTACAGGGGGTCGTTCACTAAGCAGGTAGATCCAGAAACATGTCTGTCTCTCAGGATGTCAGTGGCATAATGACTTGACTAGCTGGGTCCTACAGGGGGTCGTTCACTGAGCAGGTAGATCCAGAAACATGTCTGTCTCTCAGGATATCAGTGGCATAATGACTTGACTAGCTGGGTCCTACAGGGGGTCGTTCACTGAGCAGGTAGATCCAGAAACATGTCTGTCTCTCAGGATATCAGTGGCATAATGACTTGACTAGCTGGGTCCTACAGGGGGTCGTTCACTGAGCAGGTAGATCCAGAAACATGTCTGTCTCTCAGGATGTCAGTGGCATAATGACTTGACTAGCTGGGTCCTACAGGGGTCGTTCACTGAGCAGGTAGATCCAGAAACATGTCTGTCTCTCAGGATGTCAGTGGCATAATGACTTGACTAGCTGGGTCCTACAGGGGTCGTTCACTGAGCAGGTAGATCCAGAAACATGTCTGTCTCTCAGGATGTCAGTGGCATAATGACTTGACTAGCTGGGTCCTACAGGGGGTCGTTCACTGAGCAGGTAGATCCAGAAACATGTCTGTCTCTCAGGATATCAGTGGCATAATGACTTGACTAGCTGGGTCCTACAGGGGGTCGTTCACTGAGCAGGTAGATCCAGAAACATGTCTGTCTCTCAGGATGTCAGTGGCATAATGACTTGACTAGCTGGGTCCTACAGGGGTCGTTCACTGAGCAGGTAGATCCAGAAACATGTCTGTCTCTCAGGATGTCAGTGGCATAATGACTTGACTAGCTGGGTCCTACAGGGGTCGTTCACTAAGCAGGTAGATCCAGAAACATGTCTGTCTCTCAGGATGTCAGTGGCATAATGACTTGACTAGCTGGGTCCTACAGGGGTCGTTCACTGAGCAGGTAGATCCAGAAACATGTCTGTCTCTCAGGATGTCAGTGGCATAATGACTTGACTAGCTGGGTCCTACAGGGGGTCGTTCACTGAGCAGGTAGATCCAGAAACATGTCTGTCTCTCAGGATGTCAGTGGCATAATGACTTGACTAGCTGGGTCCTACAGGGGTCGTTCACTGAGCAGGTAGATCCAGAAACATGTCTGTCTCTCAGGATATCAGTGGCATAATGACTTGACTAGCTGGGTCCTAAGTCTTCACTGAGCAGGTAGATCCAGAAACATGTCTGTCTCTCAGGATGTCAGTGGCATAATGACTTGACTAGCTGGGTCCTACAGGGGGTCGACTGAGCAGGTAGATCCAGAAACATGTCTGTCTCTCAGGATGTCAGTGGCATAATGACTTGACTAGCTGGGTCCTACAGGGGTTGTTCACTGAGCAGGTAGATCCAGAAACATGTCTGTCTCTCAGGATGTCAGTGGCATAATGACTTGACTAGCTGGGTCCTACAGGGGGTACTGAGCAGGTAGATCCAGAAACATGTCTGTCTCTCAGGATGTCGGTGGCATAATGACTTGACTAGCTGGGTCCTACAGGGGGTCGTTCACTGAGCAGGTAGATCCAGAAACATGTCTGTCTCTCAGGATGTCAGTGGCATAATGACTTGACTAGCTGGGTCCTACAGGGGGTCGTTCACTGAGCAGGTAGATCCAGAAACATGTCTGTCTCTCAGGATGTCAGTGGCATAATGACTTGACTAGCTGGGTCCTACAGGGGGTCGTTCACTAAGCAGGTAGATTGAGGTGAGTTCAGTTAAATAGAAACAGACCCGACTGTCTTTTTTCTCTCAGGATGTGAGTAGAGATGTAATAATGAGGAACAGGGATATACAGGCGTTTGAGCTGGAGGGACCAGAGCATGTTCTAACAGATAAGAGACCGATTCAGCAGTGAGTCAGGCCAGATACAGGTGGATCTACATGGACCTGACTGTTTCAGGATGTGGGTAAATAGGTTCTACAGGTGGTTGAGCACAGAGGAGGAGGGGTCAGTCACAACAGATTAAAAGGGACAGGTGTGTCATTGATGCTAGCTGTCAGATACGGGCTGAAGGTAAGGCTGGATCCTAGGAGTTTGTCTGACTAATCATTCCTCCACATGCTCAGGCCTGAATTTGTTTGTGTTGAAAGTAAAGGAGTAGGTTATATTGAAACAGTTATTTGGGTCTACAGTGAACAGACTAGTGCTGTTTTCCTGGTAAGGAAATGGTTAAAAGGACCACCAATGAAAACTCTTTCAATAAGTAAGACACAATTTTGTGTCAAATTAGGCTGATGAAAACCACCTCTAAACCGGCGATCCATTTAGCCTATAACCCAGGGATGTCTTTGTAAAGGTAGTTGTTACCCACTCTGTCCCGTGTGCCCAATCTCTCACTGGCCTCATTCAGGGCTGTATTAAAACCAAACCATTGTACGGCAGCACAGCATCTGTGTGTGTGTGTGTGTGTGTGTGTGTGTGTGTGTGTGTGTGTGTGTGTGTGTGTGTGTGTGTGTGTGTGTGTGTGTGTGTGTGTGTGTGTGTGTGTGTGTCCACAGTAAATAGGCCGTTAAAGTGCAGTTTTCATACAAGGCTGGTCTCCAAGAGGATGAATCACTGTCTCCTCACTCATTCTCTCCCTCTCTACTCTGTGCCCATTCTCTGCTCTCATCCCCCTCTTCTCTGAGGTTGAATTAAGGAAACAGATAGAAAGCTCTCTTTCCTCATCCATGTCTCCGTGTCAATTACTGAATTATCTGTGCCGTGCCCCCTCCCATCTCACTTTCTCTTGGTCTCTCTCACTCTTTCCCTCATGTATCTCTCCCTCTGTCCCTTTCTTTCTTGCTCCCTCCCTCAGTCCCCCGCTCTCTCTTGATCATGCTGTATCCATCTATAAATAGTTCTCATGTGGGATGGGGGTGTTTGCAGCCATCTCGTGATTTACATTTCATTTTCACCTCTGGATTATTTATTTACCTTCCATGAACCCGACTCCCGCTCTCCTCTCTGCCTTTCTCTTCCTCTCTGCTCCTCTCTCTCTCTTTTCTCCAAATAAAGGGGATAAAGAGATGAAGAGGTGCTTAATGAACACACTGGGTAGAGGGGGCTGGAGAGTGGAGGGTGGAGGGGGCTGGAGGGTGGAGGGGGCTGGAGGGGCTGGAGGGTGGAGGGGCTGGAGGGTGGATGGGTGCTGGATGGAGGGGGATGGTTGAATCTGTTAGGGCCCGTGTCATGCTGGGACATTGTCTGGTTTGAGGAATGGTCTGCCTCTTTCTCTCTCTCTCTCTGCCACCTTCGCTCACAATTCAGTTGAATTCAACGCACTTTATTGGCCTTGGGAAGTTTAGGGTCTTACGTTGCCAAAGCAAACAGGCCTATAGGAAGGAACATATCATATTAAAGGTGATATGGAAATAATTATAATAATGTCAGCTCTCTTCTCCCGTTGTAAAATAGTTTCTCTGGTTCGCTCTGGCCTACGGCCCAAGCACAGGCCCAAGCACAGGCCCAAGCACAGGCCCAAGCACAGGCCCAAGCACAGGCCCAAGCACCGGCCCAAGCACAGGCCCAAGCACAGGCAGGGTCGCTGTCTCAGGCTGGGCTCTTTAGAGTTGCAGCCTACCCACTGGGCACACACTGGTTCAATCGATGTTTACACATCATTTTAATGAAATTACATTGAACCAACGTGGAATAGATGTTGAACTGACGTTTGATCCCAGTGAGTAGTGCTGACTACCTCGCTTGAGTGCCTGTCAAAGGGGTTAGAATACCCCCCCCCCACACACACTCATCCTTCCTTTCTAAAAACACCTCCAATTGGACGTGGCATTTCCCTTGTCTTACCGAGTCCTCTCTCTCTGAAAGGCTCAGCGGAGACGTGGTCTGTTTACTTAAACCGATGTGAGCTGAGACCTAAGAGTGTAAGAATACTGGGGGACAATTGCTCTTATTTGAGTGTTTTTAGACTTGCTACTTTTTATCACCTTTTTGAGCTTTGTCCAAATGTTTAATTTATTTTAGTGCTTTAAGGCGATCAAACATCTTATCCTGTGTTTTGAAAGTTGAGTGGTTTTGTTCTGAGTCACTGGTCGTTAATTGCTGTGTGTGTGTCTGACTGTGACTGACTGTTCACTCATTGTGACACTTGTGCAGCTGGCCTGTCATTATGTGAAACAGGATGTTAGCCGAGACAGTCACAGGACGGTGTAGGTGGTGGCAGGCACTCACTCTGCACCTCTATTGGTGCGTCTTCTGACTGTTGCATGAAACAGGATGCTCACAGTGATACGGAGACTCAGTCACAGGATGGTGGTGATGTTGGTCACGAAGCACTCAGCAGTACATCCTATTGGTGTGACTTGACTTCTGGATCCGCATTCAAACAGTCTCTTAGTGTGTTAGTGCTGATCTAAGATCAGGTCTCCCTGTCCGTGTAATATTATTCATTTTCATGATCTAAAAGGCCTAACTGAACCTATATCAGATGCAGCACGGCTGTCCTATAGCAGATGCAGCACGGCTGTCCTATAGCAGATGCAGCACGGCTGTCCTATAGCAGATGCAGCACGGCTGTCCTATAGCAGATGCAGCACGGCTGTCCTATAGCAGATGCAGCACGGCTGTCCTATAGCAGATGCAGCACGGCTGTCCTATAGCAGATGCAGCACTGCTGTCCTATAGCAGATGCAGCACGGCTGTCCTATAGCAGATGCAGCATAGCAGATGCAGCACTGCTGTCCTATAGCAGATGCAGCACGGCTGTCCTATAGCAGATGCAGCACTGCTGTCCTATAGCAGATGCAGCACTGCTGTCCTATAGCAGATGCAGCACTGCTGTCCTATAGCAGATGCAGCACGGCTGTCCTATAGCAGATGCAGCACGGCTGTCCTATAGCAGATGCAGCACGGCTGTCCTATAGTCTTTCTGCAGCACGGCTGTCCTATAGCAGATGCAGCACGGCTGTCCTATAGCAGATGCAGCACGGCTGTCCTATAGCAGATGCAGCACTGCTGTCCTATAGCAGATGCAGCACGGCTGTCCTATAGCAGATGCAGCACTGCTGTCCTATAGCAGATGCAGCACGGCTGTCCTATAGCAGATGCAGCACGGCTGTCCTATAGCAGATGCAGCACTGCTGTCCTATAGCAGATGCAGCACTGCTGTCCTATAGCAGATGCAGCACTGCTGTCCTATAGCAGATGCAGCACTGCTGTCCTATAGCAGATGCGGCACTGCTGTCCTATAGCAGATGCGGCACTGCTGTCCTATAGCAGATGCGGCACGGCTGTCCTATAGCAGATGCGGCACGGCTGTCCTATAGCAGATGCGGCACGGCTGTCCTATAGCAGATGCGGCACTGCTGTCCTATAGCAGATGCGGCACGGCTGTCCTATAGCAGATGCGGCACGGCTGTCCTGTAGCAGATGCGGCACGGCTGTCCTGTAGCAGATGCGGTCCTACAGATGCGGCACGTCCTATAGCAGATGCGGCTGTCCTACGGCTGTCCTGCGGCACGGCTGTAGCAGATGCGGCACGGCTGTCCTGCAGATGCGGCTGTCCTGTAGCAGATGCGGCACTGCTGTCCTGTAGCAGATACGGCACTGCTGTCCTGTAGCAGATGCGGCACGGCTGTCCTATAGCAGATGCAGCACGGCTGTCCTATAGCAGATGCAGCACTGCTGTCCTGTAGCAGATGCAGCACTGCTGTCCTATAGCAGATGCAGCACGGCTGTCCTATAGCAGATGCAGCACTGCTGTCCTATAGCAGATGCAGCACGGCTGTCCTATAGCAGATGCAGCACGGCTGTCCTATAGTCTCTGCAGCACGGCTGTCCTATAGTCTCTCTGCAGCACGGCTGTCCTATAGTCTCTCTGCAGCACGGCTGTCCTATAGTCTCTCTGCAGCACGGCTGTCCTATAGTCTCTCTGCAGCACGGCTGTCCTATAGTCTCTCTGCAGCACGGCTGTCCTATAGTCAGATGCAGCACGGCTGTCC